>NC_065923.1:60349405-60544199 GCF_024586455.1 Bactrocera neohumeralis | reverse complement strand
ACAAAAAAAATTCATCAAGTACCTGGCTGTCTCCGGATCGAAAAACTGCCAACCAGATCGATCATGTTGTGATAGACGGAATAGTGTTCCGTAGACGTCTCCAGTGTTTTAGATGTGCGTGCGCTACGAGGTCCTAACATCGACTTGGACCACTATCTTGTTGCAGGCAAGATTCGCACCCGCCTCTGTGCAGCAAAAAACGCACGCCAACAAACACAAGGAAGGTTCGACGTCGAAAAGCTGCAATCACAACAGACTGCCGAACGATTTTCTACTCGGCTTGCACTCCTGCTCTCTGAGAGCACTCATCAACAACTCGGTATAAGGGAACTGTGGGACGGCATTTCAAACTCCTTACGTACAGCTGCACCCGAAACCATTGGTTTTCGGAAAGTGCAAAAGAACAACTGGTACGACGAGGAGTGCCGCGCCGCAGCGGAGAGAAAACAGGCTGCCTACCTCGCAACGTTACGATCGACCACAACACGTGTGGGATGGGATAGATACCGAGAATTGAAGAGGGAAGCGAGACGCATCTGCAGACAGAAAAAGAAAGAGGCCGAAATGCGTGAGTATGAAGAGCTTGATAAGCTGGTCGACAGGGGTAATGCTCGAAAATTCTACAAAAAAATGCGGCGGCTAACTGAAGGTTTCAAGACCGGAGCATACTATTGTAGAACCCCGATGCGCAGAAACATACTAAAATTATGGAGGGAACACTTCTCCAGCCTGCTGAATGGCAGTGAATGCACAACGCCAGAAGAAGGCGAACCCAATTCCCCAAGTTCGAATAGTTACCCGCCTGAGGAACAACAAAGCGGCGGGGGCCGATGGATTGCCGGCCGAGCTATTCAAACACGGCGGCGAAGAACTTATAAGGAGCATGCATCAGCTTCTTTGTAAAATATGGTCGGACGAAAGCATGTCCAACGATTGGAATTTAAGTGTGCTATGCCCAATCCATAAAAAAGGAGATCCCACAATCTGCGCCAACTACCGTGGGGTTAGCCTCCTCAACATCGCATATAAGGTTCTATCGAGCGTATTGTGTGAAAGATTAAAGCCCACCGTCAACAAACTGATTGGACCTTATCAGTGTGGCTTTAGACCTGGAAAATCAACAACCGACCAGATATTCACCATGCGCCAAATCTTGGAAAAGACCCGTGAAAGGAGAATCGACACCCATCACCTCTTCGTCGATTTCAAAGCTGCTTTCGACAGCACGAAAAGGAACTGCCTCTATGCCGCGATGTCTGAATTTGGTATCCCCGCAAAACTAATACGGCTGTGTAAACTGACGTTAAGCAACACGAAGAGCACCGTCAGAATCGGGAAGGACCTCTCCGAGCCGTTCGATACCAAACGAGGTTTCAGACAAGGCGATTCCCTATCGTGTGACTTTTTCAACCTGCTTCTGGAGAAAATAGTTCGAGCTGCAGAACTAAATAGAGAAGGTACCATCTTTTATAGGAGTGTACAGCTGCTGGCGTATGCTGATGATATTGATATCATCGGCCTTAACACCCGCGCCGTTAGTTCTGCTTTCTCCAGACTAGACAAGGAAGCAAAACAAATGGGTCTGGCAGTGAACGAGGGCAAGGCGAAATATCTCCTGTCATCAAACAAACAGTCGTCGCACTCGCGACTTGGCACTCACGTCACTGTTGACAGTCATAATTTTGAAGTTGTAGATAATTTCGTCTATTTAGGAACCAGTATTAACACCACCAACAATGTCAGCCTGGAAATCCAACGCAGGATTGCTCTTGCCAACAGGTGCTACTTCAGACTGAGTAGGCAATTGAAAAGTAAAGTCCTCTCTCGACGAACAAAAGCCAAACTCTATAAGTCGCTCATAATTCCCGTCCTGCTATATGGTGCAGAGGCTTGGACGATGTCAACAACGGATGAGTCGACGTTGCGAGTTTTCGAGAGAAAAGTTCTGCGAAAGATTTATGGTCCTTTGCGCGTTGGCCACGGCGAATATCGCATTCGATGGAACGATGAGCTGTATGAGATATATGACGACATTGACATAGTTCAGCGAATTAAAAGACAGCGGCTACGCTGGCTAGGTCATGTTGTCCGAATGGATGAAAACACTCCAGCTCTGAAAGTATTCGACCCTGTACCCGCCGGGGGAAGCAGAGGAAGAGGAAGACCTCCACTCCGTTGGAAGGACCAAGTGGTGAAGGACCTGGCTACGCTTGGAATATCCAATTGGCGCCACGTAGCGAAAAGGAGAAACGACTGGCGCGCTGTTGTTAACTCGGCTATAATCGCGTAAGCGGTGTCTACGCCAATTAAGAAAAAGAAGAACTCTCACAAAATTTTTCATAGCTTTCAGACTCAACTCATTAAAGCCACTCTGTGTGTGTTATTCAAATAGTACTTAGGAAGTAACATTTTAGGAAATGTTTGTATGATAAAGGTATCAATCATAATAGATAAATAAATCAAGAGCATATGTTTCGTTTATTTCTTTAAATTGCGAAGTGGATAAGTATATTATAATTAATAAAATTGGAATTTGCGTAACTCCAGTGTTCACAGACAAACTATTGTTCAGTTATATGTTCCAGATTCTTATGCAAATTTTCGATAGCGTATTATCTCAAAACTGTCTGAACTCCCTCAAATCTTCTCTCTATTAAAAATATATAAATTATTTTTTAACAACTCTTTATTCTTATAATTCAAGATACCATTTTGTACGTGTCCCTAAATTTACCAGAAATGGTATAGTGATACCCCACACAAGGTTCGGTGGCAAAAGTTCTGTGTATGGAATACTCAGAAGTTAAGAACTTTGATTGGTTACGTAGTTGCAATTATTTGCATGCTCATACATTGTTCATATATGGCATACAACACACGATTTGTTGAAATTCCACCAATAGACCAGAATATCGTTTAGTCAGACCTATCAGCAAACAGTTAGAAACAACAATGATGTTAGGTATTTTGAAAACAAAGGTCAGTCGGGAAATTTTTCATATTTTTGTCCATTAGAGCGAGAATCAAGCAGAAAGAAGTACTCTCAAGTAGAGATCTAAAGCTGCAACGTCCTTCTATGAAATTATTCACTGGTTGTCGACTAAGAGGATACATAGTAGCTGCAGTTCTATTTAGTTAACAATTCTCTCATTTGGAAGTAAGTATCGGAACGTACTACGACCTGATAAGTTTCGAAAACTCAATAATTCTTTGGTTTCAGACGATTACTTATTTCTGGTAATACCAGTCTACATCTTTTTTCATAATCATTATTTAAGAATAAAAGGCTTTGCACCAAGTTCACTGAGAGTGCGAGTCTTAGAAGGTAAAAGAGGAAAATATCTATCATCGTACTGAATGGATGAATAAATAGGCAACAGAACTTTTAGGAAAAATGCTCTCGTATCACTCGATATTTCAAGTACGAGTATTAGACAGCTTTTAAGATAGTAAAATAGCGACATTGGTAGCTAGGTCGTCAGCCTTCCATATAAAACTGCCAACAGCGGTTAGTTCTACTTTTACGATATTTCTTTAATTTAAGGTGTGGCTTTTCACTCAAATAGCAGAGCGGCGATACTAGAATTGAACTCATTCACAGTGCGTTCAGAGTTGGTCGGAGAGTGTCTGGCGTCACTGTCTCTGGCGGCGAGAGCTTTTACTATTAGACTTGTATGGGTGCCGGACCACAGCAGGTAACTGCAAAGCTAATGAGCAAGCAAGGAAAGGCACCCTAGAATCGTTATCGGTAGAATGGGAACGGGTCGGTGCTCCTGCATCCTTTTGTGTTCTACTACTGGATAGCTGGGCCTCGCGGCTGCTTGGTCAGCGCTGGGCCAGCATTGGTACCTGCGCGGTCGCAAAAGCCTTTTGGCCCAAGATAGAACGCAGCAGATCTAGTGATCTCTTTGCCCTCAGCAAGGCTACCCTCTCATTAGTGATGGGGCTCTTGACGGGCCACAGCCCTATTGGCATACATGCTGTAAGACTGGGAATCTTACAGGACGCCGCATGCAGAAGCCGCTTGGAAGAAGATGCGGTAGAAACTAGCCAGCACTTCCTTCTTGACTGCCCAGCTTTTGGGAGATCAACACTTAGACACTTGGGGCCACATACTTCAGACATCCGACCGATCTAGCGGGCGTAGAAATTAAGCGCCTTTGCAAATTTGTATTGGCTACTAAGCGGTTTGCCGATCTTTAAGTCCGCACACGGGAGTTCTATTTTTAATGGCTTCACAAAGGACTACATTAGTCCACGTGCGATCACTGATCAGCCATCTAACCTAACCTAATCTAAGGTGTGGCTTTTGATGATCAGATAAGATTTAAAACAACTCCGATCCTGAACTCGTCGTATTGTAATTGTCCTTATTTAAGTTTTAAAAACTTTGAAAATAGAAGAAAAGTATTTCGTATTAGAAACTAAACTAGTTTTGAATTATGAATATTTGTCTTGAACTCATCAATGGTCCGAGGATTACTGACGCAAACATTGCTTTCTCAATAACTTCACTCTAAGAACTCAGCCGAAGTGAAACTCGAGAACTGGTTGGTCAACTAATTTCAACACTTTCTACCGATTTCTTGGCAATAACTTCAACCAATATATTGGAGTATTTAGGCGATATGTGCCATAGATGATCTCTCACTAGGATCCATATGTGTTAAGTAATCGTTGCGAATGTATTTCGGATTGTGAGTTTTTTCTCCTTTTAAGTAATAATTAATAAATTATTCATGCTTAAAATATGTTACGTTTTATTGTAGGCTGGTGCCGAGCTGAAAACAGATCTCTGAAGTCTGCAGTGTCGAAAATTTGGAGGAAACCAGATGGTTTCAAATATTTGAAAAATTTTCTTTCAAAGCTTTCAAAGGGATAATAGAATTTGCAATATGTTGTGCAAATAAAATGCGTTACTTGGGTCAATTGGTTCTCTGTAACTCACTCGCATTGAAAACAGTGTTGTGCAATGTTTGCGTTGGCACATTTCCATTATGATTGGCATTGATGCCCTGAGACAAAGAAAAATTAAAACGAAATCAAGACGTTTTAAGGCGATAGTGCATGGTTTCCGCTGACAATTGTGACGAGCTGTGTGATATGTCTAAAATGTAAATCTTACATCCTCATGTAGATTAATGATAATATGAGAGTGTGTTCGGATAAACAAGGAACTCGCTTCTAAGGCCAGTATATAGTATACGAATTAGGGACTATAATTGGGGTTCATAAGAGAAAATCCTATGGAACATGGCAGTAAAAGTTAAACTATTCATTTTTAAACCTTTATAATTTGGCTATGTCTATTTTAAGAAAGAATCCCAAATGGATGACGATACCCGTTTTGGATAAATTATTTCTATGTAAAAGTTTTGCATTTCTATTGAGTAAAATTTTTCTATTTTTTATTGTCAAAAACAAAACTTTGTTTTATTCTTAATCTTATAACATAAACATAAGGTATGTAAGTATAACCCGTACCCAAAAATGTTGTTGACCGGCGAAATAAATATACGAAATAAATATACATAAGTTATACTTGTAAGCTAATGCATATTTTATGAATAAGTAAGTACTTTGTAATATCTTCTAGGGTTTTTGAAATTTAAAGAAGTCTGTAAAGGTAAACAAAACATGAACCACGGAAACCACACTTTTAAAAGATAGTTATTGTGGAGCTTATAACTTCAATTATAAAGTAACTATTACAAAATTTTTGAGAGAGAACACTCTTTTAAAAATATATTTCGGATTACAGGTTTGCTGCTCTAAAAAGGAAATTAAAAGTATAGGAAAATATAGAGACAAAGAAGAAAAAACAACAAAAGGAAAAGCGGATAAGGTAAAGTAATTTCGTTAAATATTTGGTGCAACCACGCCTACATTATGGATAAATAATTAATCTGTTTATATTTCGTTGTTCTGTTATGGCTTACCTAGTTGCAGTTTGGTGGTAATTACCATAAGTTGAGCGTCAACGACAACATGGTCAAAATTCATGTAACGTTATGTTAGATGTGTTCGGTTAGGTGATATTGCAAAGATGTGGTTAGTATCAAACAGGGACTCATTACATGCGTGGCCTATCTTGTCAGAGTGGACTTCGAATGTAAACTGTTATTTTCTAAAACCAAAGCGAATTGGTGAGAGATTGACCACCAAAACAAATTTCATGGAGAATGTTCCAGAGGGTTTGATTGCTGCTCTGGAAATGGCACTAAGTGCAAGAGTTTATTAAATGTTTTATATTAATTCTTCTGGTCGATCTATGCGCCCAGTGGAGCTGAATTATTTGAGTGCCATGAGTTCCGATTCCTTTCAACTTCATTGCAAAGTGAAGCTGGGGTTTAACTAACCACCACATGGTTAAAGGTGCTCGTATTGACTAGCCTGTCAGTGAACTTTCTCTGTACCACTATTAATGTTGTACAAAGAATTCTGAGTATGTTGAACTCGCTGTGTTCTAAATTTGAGAGAATTTTATTAGACTTTATTGGTTCCAAAGTTTTTGGAAACAATATCTAGTTGTTTTAAAAAATATTGAAGGGTGTTAAAAGTGGATAATGTGATAGTCGTTTCATTGATTATTAAAACAAAAAATGGAACTGTGGTGTAGTGTCAGCAGTCTGTTCAGGTCACATATTTTTTCATTTCCTTCTCATGTTTAGGGTATCTACCGACAACTGAGGTATGTGGGACATTAACTTTATCAAATCGCAGCTACGGTGGTGATGAAACTGATATTGATGAATATCCCTGGATTGCATTGATTTTACTCAGAAATGAAAATTTCTTTTTGAAATGCTCTGGTTCTCTTATTAACAAATACTTTGTTGTCACCGCCGCATATTGTTTACTTCAATCAACTCATTATCAGATGTTCTAGTTCGCTTGGGTGAATGGAATTTGGATAAAGATCACGGTTGTAATGAAAATCGTTGTGAGCTACCTCTTCAAGAAAAGGAAATAGATGCAATTATAAAACATCCAGAATATAAGACAAAAAGCATGGATAATGACGTAGCTTTGTTACGTATAAAAAAATGGCTGCCAATCGATGTCAACGAGCTAATACATACGAGAAACACCAAGCTTTTATGAGCGGTTGGGGAGGCACTGAAAATAAACTGTATAGTCCTATTAAGTTAAAAACCACGGATTATACATTACCAGTCGTTCAAAGGAAAAGAAAAGGAAAGAAAGACCGTTACTATTGCAATAATGTTTTAATAAGTAACAGCAAAATGTATGCTACAGGTAAAGTTAACGATTCGTGTGCTGGCGATTCTAGTGGACCGCTAATGATCACAGAAAATGTAAATGGAAGAACAAATTGGTATCTAATGGAGAAGAGGTTCAATAGAAGAGGAGGATACCATCTCAGTCTATACCGACGGGTCTAAAAAAAAGCCTGCGAAGCTCTATTAGAAAACCGCGGGAATATAAATAAAGCAACTATATTTACGGATAGCCAGGCGGCGCTCCTGGCCTTGTCTTCACCCATGACAAACTCCAGCATAGTTCACAACTGCAAGAGAGCATTAAGCTCAATAAAATACAAGCTCCAACTAAACTTGATCTGGGTTCCCGGTCACAGGAACATTTTCGGCAACGAAAAAGCAGAGAGGTGGCAAAGGCAGGAGCTTTCCTCAACGAATCCGAGGCGGAGATAATACCAAATTCGCTAGGATCAATGAAAGGAGAGATCAATAAACAATAACAGGAAAAGAACCAACGACTTAATAAATAGGTCAAGGAAAAGTATTTACAGAGTAACAGCTACCACAACAGGGCACTGGCCATTTGGGGAACACGCATCCAAAATGGGTATGCCCTACAACGACATCTGCCGTGGCTGCGGAGTAGCAGGGAACAAGGAAACAATCTTCCACTTTCTCTGCGAATGCCCAGCTCTAGCATAGATCCGACACAAAACACTTGGAATCCATCTAGCACCAAACCTTGAATGGATTTCCACTAAACGCATATCGGATATAAGTAGTTTCATCGAAACCTCAAAATCGTTTGAAAGAGAAGGTGAAACGTAATAGCAGATACAGGAGGTTCTACGAACAGTGTATCAAAATGGCACATCAAGTGCTAATTGAGCCCGATAGGGCTGCACTCCTACCTACCTATCTACCTGGTATCTAATCGGTATAATTTCAAACAGTGGCTTGAAAAAAAAATGTGGAAGTGAAAGTTCCATTGGAATTTACGCACGTGTTGGTTCATTTATTGATTGGATAGTGCACGTCATAAAAAATATTTGATTTGTGTGATCAAACTTTTACTCAAATCAGATTCTTTAGATTTCTCCACTAGTAGGGGAAAAATAAAGATCGTTTCTAAGCTAAGCAATATTTCATTATAATTTTATGCCCAAACCTAAGTAAATATGTTTATTATCATATATTTTATTTGTCCAGTGCATGCGTATTGCACATACATAAGTGCATACGTACAAATGTGTTTGAAATAATAGCAGTGGCTTGAAGAACATCTGGATTGCTCAGTCGAAAAATTGTGCAACATATTGTGGTCCGATGAAACAAAAATTGTTTTATTTGGTTCCCGAGGACGCCGACAGTATGTACGAAGGCCAGTAAACGCTTCATTTGATCCTAAATATTTTTTACGGACGGTAAAACATGGAGGTGCCAAAATCAATGTATGGGGGTGCTTGTCTTACTATGGTACAGGTCCGTTATTTTGGATTAAAGAAAACATGGATTCCAAATTATACGTTGAAATAATGGAGTTGACTATGCTACCACACGCTGAATGGAAAATGCCGTTGAAATGGGGGAAGGTCATTCCTCTCGAGAAATGCAAGCGTTTGGTGGACTCCATGCCTAGGAGATGCGCAGCTGTGTTTTCCAACGACGGTCATTCGACGAAATACTAATTGTTTAAACTTTATTTTGTATTATTATAATGAATTAAATTTTGATGCAAAATTTTCAATACTGCTATTATTAATCACAGCTGAAATTTTCATTTACAAACTTTTATATTTATTTAAAAAAGAACTTTATCTTTTTCTTTAAAGAAATAATATTTCTTTTAAGCTTGAATATGAGCGAATTAAATACAATAATAATAATAATAAAAATCAATTACACGATTTTTTTGCTTCATTTGAATTCTTGGTTATGCCACTGCTATTATTTCGAACACAGTTGTATATATGTATGTATGTATGCATATTTATGTACGTTTTGTACTGTCTCGTCCTTACGGGGCATCTCGACTGGCAAAGATGGAGACTCCATATTGAACTGTCACTTCAGCAGTTTGACAGCTCAGTTTTCATTTCTTTGAAAATTTCGAAGAGGCAGCACATCCCATTTACACATATACCGACGGCAGTTTAATTTCGGTAATATTAAATTTAGTAGAGCAAGTATTAAGACGGTTGTGTTAAATTAAAAAAATAAAGTCTGTTTATTTTTAAAATAATTTAATACATTTTTCCAAAAAATTATTTTTTATACAAAATGGATTCTCGATTGTGCGAAGTCTTAAATTACTTATAATAAAACTTATACAAACATAAATCAAAATGTCATTGCTCATATTAAATTTATTATTTTAATTGACATATAAAATTTATACTACAATTATCATAGTCTGATAATATGAAATCTTTTTTTTTCAAGAAAAACATTTGTAAAAAAATATATAAAATTTAAACAGTTCAAGACCTCAAAACATGCGCTACATCAGCGCCCGACGCCTTTTCGCAAATGATTATGTCATGATAACAAATGCCCACATACAGATTTAGCAACGGCAATGGCAATAGATTTGGCAGTTAGTAAGCCATAAACTTTAGCCTGTCGAGATGCCCCGTTATCTAACATGTGTGGACTGTATAATTTATTACAATAGTTGGAATTTTGCATAACTTAGTGCAATAGTTGGAATTACATATTTTTTATCTTATTTAATATTTTTAATATGTTAAAGATATATACATAAGTGCCTAAATATATTGCTGCATTCCGTTCTTTAGTGGCCACGAACATGTTTAATTTTGAACAATAATATATCCATGTACATATACATATGTATAAATTTAAGATGTTGTTTATAATTCGTACAAAACTATTGTAACCAAATAAGTTTGTAATATGAGATACATAGGAACAGTGGCGGATCCAGAGACGATTCTTGGGGGGGAAATTGAATTTATCCTTCGATTTGGGTTTCAAACTTATTATTGCGAGAGAAATACAGTACAAATTATGAAACAAAAATTATCAATTCCAATTTTTAGGTAAACAAAGTGGTTATAATCGAAAAGTCAACCACATGCATGCATTACATAGTGGCTCATTTTATTAAAAATTCAAGGAGAAAAATCCTTTTACATTGCGTGTTTCATAACGCAAAACGATGACTGCCAAGTGTTGCGAATCTCTCGATGACTTCTTCGGCGGTAATTTCGATGTCATGATGCGTATGAAGCAACGCTAATCCAACTAGTCTTTCTTGAAGCATGGTCGTCCTAAGTCATGTTTTGATGCGGCGAAGATAAGAGAAAGAACGTTCAGAGCTCGCTGCCAGTGACATTGCCAGTAGCTTAATTCACCTTTGAATTTCAATTTTTGTACGCTTTTTTCATCATCCAGAAGATTCCCGAATCTTTCTATCAAGCATCTGATTAGATCATCGATTTCGTTTTCTTTGAAAAGACTTGCTTTTTCTGGGAGCAACACACTCAATTGGTAACCATCCAAAACTTCTTGTGAAAAACGAGCTTCCAAATCTTCTTTGATGGTATCCAGCAGAGGTATGTAGACAGAGACCCTGTAGTAATCTTCGCAAGTTTTCACGTCGTCATTTTCCCGTTCCGTTTGTCGGCCACATGTTCTCGGTTTCGCTTCGTCAACATCGGGGCTTTCCGTCATTTTCTTGGCTTCTGAATAAATCAATCGGAATATTTCGTCAACTTTTTCGCTATTTTTTACCAACGTGGCAAGCAACGTCCCAATCATTTTTGATGCCTTCGCCAAATCAATTGCTTCCTTTTGAAGAACTACGCTGAGCGAATGGGTGAGCGATAGAATGTCGCTGAGACAGAAGAGCCCAACGATAAATTCGAACTTACGCGATTATAGCCGAGTTAACAACAGCGCGCCAGTCGTTTCTTCTTTTCGCTACGTGGCGCCAATTGGATATTCCAAGCGAAGCCAGGTCCTTCTCCACTTGGTCCTTCCAACGGAGTGGAGGTCTTCCTCTGGTTCCTGCGTCGAATACTTTCAGAGCTGGAGTGTTTTCGTCCATTCGGACAACATGACCTAGCCAGCGTAGCCGCTGTCTTTTAATTCGCTGAACTATGTGAATGTCGTCGTATATCTCGTACAGCTCATCGTTCCATCGAATGCGATATTCGCCGTGGCCAACGCGCAAAGGACCATAAATCTTTCGCCGAACTTTTCTCTCGAAAACTCGCAACGTCGACTCATCAGTTGTTGACATCGTCCAAGCCTCTGCACCATACAGCAGGACGGGAATTATGAGCGACTTATAGAGTTTGGTTTTTGTTTGTCGAGAGAGGACTTTGCTTCTCAATTGCCTACTCAGTCCGAAGTAGCACCTGTTGGCAAGAGTTATCCTGCGTTGGATTTCTAGACTGAAATTGTTGTTGGTGTTTACGCTGGTTCCAAGATAGACGAAATTATCTACAACTTCAAAGTTATGAATGTCAACAGTGACGTGAGAGCCAAGTCGCGAGTGCGACGACTGTTTGTTTGATGACAGGAGATATTTCGTCTTGCCCTCGTTCACTGCCAGACCTATTTGTTTTGCTTCCTTGTCCAGTCTGGAGAAAGCAGAACTAACGGCGCGGGTGTTAAGGCCGATGATATCAATATCATCGACATACGCCAGCAGCTGTACACTCTTATAAAAGATTGTACCTGGTCTACTAAGTTCTGCAGTTCGAATTATTTTCTCCAGCAGCAGGTTGAAAAAGTCGCACGATAGGGAATCGCCTTGTCTGAAACCTCGTTTGGTATCGAACGGCTCGGTGAGGTCCTTCCCGATTCTGACAGAGCTTTTCGTGTTGCTCAATGTCAGTTTACACAGCCGTATTAGTTTTGCAGGGATACCAAATTCAGACATCGCGGCAAAAAGGCAGCTCCTTTTCGTGCTGTCGAAAGCAGCTTTGAAATCGACGAAGAGATGGTGTGTGTCGATTCTCCTTTCACGGGTCTTTTCCAAGATTTGGCGCATGGTGAATATCTGGTCGGTTGTTGATTTGCCAGGTCTGAAGCCACACTGATAAGGTCCAATCAGTTTGTTGACGGTGGGCTTTAATCTTTCACACAATACGCTCGATAGAACCTTATATGCGATGTTGAGGAGGCTAATCCCACGGTAGTTGGCGCAGATTGTGGGGTCCCTTTTTATGGATTGGGCATAGCACACTTAAATTCCAATCGTTGGGCATGCTTTCGTCCGACCATATTTTACAAAGAAGCTAATGCATGCTCCTTATCGTCTCTTCGCCGCCGTGTTCTCCTAAACTACTAAGCTACAATAACCAAATTTGCTTAGCTCGAATATTAAAAGAACTTCTAAGGTCAGTGTGAAAATTGATGAAATCGGAAAACCACCCCGCTCACTCCCCATATAGTCAAAATCGACTAATTTCGCCAGATACATAAAATTTTACCCACGAGATATCATGAGAGAGCTTTATAGGAGCCGGTATGAAAATTGGACAATGGGCGTGGTACCGCCCACATTTTGATGAAATCACATATCTCCGGACTCGTTCAACCGATTTCGACTAAAATTAGTATGTAGCATTCTTCTCATATTCCTATGTCATAGTGTAAAAATGGGCGAAATCGGACCACAACCAGACCTACTTCCCATATAACACCATGCTAATTAATAACGGAATAAAATAATACGGATAGTAGTACCAGTAATAATTCAATTAAAGTATGGCGCCTTGTGACCAAAAATTGTCCATATCCAACCCAAAAATTGGTCAAGAACCTAGGTACCGAAAATGTGGATCCCAGTATCTATAGTTGACTTTTGACCGAAAATATCATTCAATGTGTGGGATATACGATTGAAGTTCAGACAGAATCCTTCCTGACAATGGTAATTCTGTGTATCAAAAATGGCTTGAGTGTGGTTAGTACTACTCTGAGCCTCCATACACCGAATATAAAGATTTTCGAACTTTCAGGTGATTTTGGCCTGGATGTATCGGCCAATATTTAAGTTATCTCAATGAAAGTTACAGAAAATATTTTACTTATAACAGTATGTACAGGATTTTCGAATATCTTACTGACCTTACTCCATATGATTGGTGATTGAATGGAGGTACCTTATTGAATCAAAAGAAACTTTATTTAGTGTATATGGCATGATAATAGTTAATGGATAAAGTCGGGTCGATATTATTTTTGTTTTTTTAACAAATCTTATGCCCAATATGTAGGGCAGTGTATAAGTTATATTGTATATAGTATACATATATATAAAATTTCTTAGATTCCGATTCTCTGGTTGACGTTTTACATCGGAAGGTATTTGCCTGGCTTTGATCCCTGCGAGTTGCAAGAGTATAAAATGTTCGGTTGTACTCGAGCTTAGCACTATTTTACTTGTTATATACAATATATAGATATTGGAGGCAGAGAGAGAGACGGGTTGATTGTATTAATTTTGACATTGCTCAGGTATACTCGATAACATATTTTAAAACATTTTTATATATAAATAATACTCCCTCATCGACATATTCGCGTTAAAACTTGTTAAAATAATGTAAATTATTATATTCATTTTGACCGGTTAGTTTGTATGTCAACTATATGCTATAATAGTCCGATAGCGGCAGTTCCGACAAATGTGTAACTTTTTGAGGAGAAAAGGACGTTAAACAAATTAAGGATCGAGATCTCAAAAACTGGGGACTAGTTTGCTTATATGTAGACAAACCTAATATAGCCTGTTGATGGTATAATGAAGTAATGGGAATCAAATAACAAAAGCTTATATATAATTTTTTAAATGGTACCAACAATACGAAGCTAATAAAAAAATATTAATAATTTTTTTATTTAAAGTTTCAGTCAAACATATAGATTTTTTGATGCTATAATATCCCACCAAGTGAAAAGGTAACCCATTAATTTCATATGTTTAGGTGTATGAGGAATAATTAGACTAAAAATGTTTATAAGACGCAATCGCGGTGTCCAGAAATTAAGACTGAAAATAAAAATCATATAAAACGCGAACTTCTTAAGCAAAAATATCTGCAATTTCAATAATTTTAAAATTTAAAAAAACATTTCTATGTACCCGAAAAGCAACCCACGGAATTAAATTTATTGCCGTTTGTGATTAGTTGCGATTAGCTGTGTTTAGTTTACTGCTCCGTAAATCCTATGGGGGTCTAAACAAATTTTCATATACTTTTCATGTATTAAATAATATACAATGTATTATTAAAGTACTCTTATTAGCAATATTTAGAACTCCCTCTCTAAGAATCGCCCCAATGGAGAACATTAATATATAGTATATATGTACTAAAATGTTTAGTATATTTAATTTTTTACTGATAAGAAATTAATCTGAATAACTTTGTATACATATACGTATGTATATGCATAAGTACATAAATATTTGCGTTGAAATTTTAATCTGTATAGCTTGAGCGCATAGGCGGCACAGTGCATATCAAATCGCTGCACAAGTTGGACTTAAATCACGCTTTAAATTTATTTTGTATTGGAAAAATGAGTGTATTTCCTGGAATACAATTATTTTTATTTTGCGTGCTTGTTTTAACCACAAGCACTAAAGGAGGTGAGTGTCGGTTCTTCGCGCGAGGTAATATGGACCTTATGAAATAGTGAAATGAAGTTTAAAAAATCATATTTCATCAAAATCAATTCAATTGAAGTGACCATAACCTCAAAATTTATGATTCGTTTTTTTTACGAAGCATATCTGTTAACGCATAGCGACGAGGAGTAATAATTCATCAACACGATGTGAAAAAGAAGCTATTTCCAGTTAATGAATGCTATATCATCTGAAAGGATTGGAGAGAATGCGCGGTCGAAGATCTTTAACCTCAATTCCTATAGATCATTTCACTTATCGAGAATAGTACAATTAAATAACCTCAATTTTTGGCTATGCAAAATCTGTTATTATCAAATTATAGCGCTCGACCGATGTTTCCGGTAGTGTTTTTTAAGCAAAAGTGGTAGGAATGTTTGCACCAAGTGGTCACTTCTCTTAGGACGCATTAGTTTCTCCACGAGCAAGTGCAGGTTCCTCGACGTTTTTAAATGCTTTTTCTAGATTCAGCGAAATTGTTGCCAAAGTCAATCCAAAATATAACAAGTAAGAAATCGCTCAGTTCGGGTGCAACAGAACATTTCGTACTCTTACAACTTGCAAGAAACAAAGCCAGTGAAATATCTTAAGATGTAAAACGTGAACCAGAGGATTTTATGTATTTATATAACTCATAATTCGACATAAGGTTTCTTAGAAAAAGAAAATCATGATTCGTACTATATAGGAGTTGGGGTAGTATCGGCCAAGTTTTCGCCCAATTGTATCTATTTTAGTCACAAATATATACTGTTATGAGCAAAACATGTTCTGAAATTTTATTGAGATAACTGAAATATTGACCTGCACAAAGCCACCCGGAAGTTCGAATATCTTTATATTAGATAAATGGGGGCTAAGGGAATTATTGACCCGATTCAACCCATTCATTTTATACATGGTCATACATATATACCATTGCAAGAGAAGAATTATCCCTGAATTTCAATTTGTATGTCACATATTGACCGATATTTACTGTCAAAAGTTGACTATAATCGTTGGAGTTCACACATTAGGTACCTTAAAAAGTTTTTGGTGGATTTGGACAATTTTTGGTCATAAGGTGGCATACTTTCAAAGAATTATTACTTAATAATCAAGTGGAATTTGGTTTTCGAAGTTTGGTATATGAGAAGTGGGCGTGGTTGTGTTTCGTTTTTCACACTGTGACATAGATATATGAGAATAATGCTCAAGTGAGTTGAAATTGGTCGGTCAGATCCCGAAAAATGTGATTTCATCAAAATGTGGGCGGTGCTCGGCAAATTTGGTTGTTGTAGGTTTAGTAGTAGTAAACATAGACAGTAACATTTTTTAGGCCTGTGGTACTTTAACAATTGATTATTAGTAATAGAAGCGCAGTAACTTTGATACCTTGTAGTATACTTAAGTCGTTAGTGCTCTGCTATAATATTTTATTTGTAGAAGCGTGAGTTTTCTTATTCAACTCATTTCACAACTGCAGTAATTATAAGTCGGTTTGATTACAGATGTGTGTACAACGCCAAACGGTGAGGACGGCGAATGTGTAAATATTAAGACTTGCGAATCTTTAATGGCCATCGTTAAAAAGCAACCTATAACAGACATTGACCATTTTATATTAAAATCTCATGCTGAGGTCTGCACTTACACAAACCAACCGTATAGCGTAAGAACTCATGTAACAGTGAAAAAGGAAAACCTGTGCTAAATTTTTTAATTAAATTTTCAGGCATGCTGTCCTATATCTGAAAGGCCAGTGCCTGAGACTACAACCACGACGACACTCGGTGAGTGATTTAAATATATAAAAGTAATTATTTAACTTCACATCTATTGTTTTTTAGTTCCGCCAATCGAGAAAAGTTGTATTGTCGGTCACTGTGTTAAGATACAAAATTGTAGTGCCTTATATGACATCGCTATGAACACCAATATAACACAAGAAGATAGAAGATATTTAAAAGATAAGCAATGCAAAAGTAACGATAATTCCGTTAGTGTGAGTATTTTCATAAATCTTAAACGAAATTTCGGGAATAAATGTGCGTGAATTGAAATTTTTGAACGCGTTCTCTTAGGTGTGTTGCCCGGATGATGATGATGAGGTGCCTATAATTTCTGATGCAGGTTAGTGTGCACAATACGAATAAACGCTCTGCGGAAAACATACAGTTCTTTAGATTTTATGGCGATTTATTACAATGCTTGAGTCGTTAACAGGTGTTGAATATCTCAATTAAGTCTGTGAGAAATACTGAATTTTGGTATGAATTCGTTTGAGTACAGATTAGTGAGAGATAGGGCAATAACAGATCATATTAGATATAATCCGTTCGAATTAATATATAGTACGTAAACTTCAGAAAGAGTCGAGAATTCATTAGATATTATTTCTGTTCCGCGCGTCGCTTGAAATACAATTAAACTTTTGCACGAACTGCTGTTATTGACGTTGGTTTCTGAAAATGCATTTTGATGAAACCTTATTCTATTTGATGCGATTAGTAAACAAAACTTCCACATTTAGGGTATTCCGGCTTTTCAGTCAAAAACCGTAATTGAGTCATAATTTGAAATTTAGCGAACTGCGCTATACCTCTCTGTCAAACTTACCTTACCACTTAAAAAAGAAGTGAAATTAACTAGCTAACGAGATCATCAGATTTGAGAGCTTTGAGTGTATGAAGGGGTTGTTCAAAAAAAAAAAAAAACTATTAACAAATATTCGATCCAAAACTAAAAACTAGACCTCTTAGTAGCCAATAAGGTCATACCTCAAATAAAATGGACCTATATAAATATTTAAAATATAAAATGCGGATATGCAAAGTTTAAATACCGATATAAAAGACGATACTCTCAATTCCACACTCGTCTTATTATCGCTAATTGTCAACTAAAAGTGCTCGTTTTCATCAGGATATTCATGTGCTCATTTGTACCGAAACGTGTATTTGTTCATTCGTCAAATATTCTTTCAGCCGTTCAGGTATGCAAAACACCAAGGGGTGTGCCTGGTATTTGTTTGGATGCAGCCGATTGCTTGGCCATAGCAATACTTCTTAGAAAAGATCAATCAACACAAGAAGAAATGGAGTTTTTGGATAAGAGCAGATGTGATAGTTCAGAGAGAGTGAGTATAAAATGTTTCTTTAGACGAGAAAAAGTTAAAAGTAATCAAAGATTATGATTCATGATTAAAGGTTATTGAAAGAGACCACAAATGTAGCAAAAGACTCGGTTAGAGCATGTACTACTAGTTATTGTGTTGTTGTAACTGTTAAGGCTTGTCCTGAATACGACATATTTAGTGATTTCTCTGGAGATAAACTAATTAGTCCCTCTCAGATTGTGGCGAGCGCTACTAGGAGAGAGTTCATAAATGTCGCACTAGATTCTTTCTTTTGTAGGGAACATATCAATCTCAAGGAAGTGTCTGCAGGAGTGATTTAATTAAGATATCTAGGAAGCTAACATGATACAGCTATCACCAATTTTACAGATAATACATATATTTCTCGGCGACAGCTGAGCTTGGTCGCTTCTTGTTTAACTAAGAGTATTTCTTTCAGTATTGTTGTCCAACGGTGGTTTCTCCCGTACCAGAAGCGGAAACTCCCACAACAACAGGTACTTACCCATACATAAATATATGAAAATTTACACATTTCCTAGGTTTATGAGCAGGTAAGTGGAAAGTTTGTCGATAAAAGAAATCTATAGAGAAATGTTTTGTAGTGGTAAGAAACAAGGCCTATGAAGTTTCTTCGGATTTAGTTCCTTAAAAAATACAAAAGGAAGAGCTTGCCTCTACAGCTGTCTTTGTCTCCTTAAATCCGGCTTTCACTTTTACGAACTCGTTCGTTTTTTTCTATATATTATATGTTGGTCTAGTTCTACGACAGAACTAAAAAAAAAATACCTCAAACATTACAGTCATCAAAGAACTTATTTAAAGACAAGGAAAATCTCTTCAAAGTTATTTCAAAAGTCATTGAATAAATTAGATAAGTGCTTTATTCTCGAAACTCTTCCATTTTGGTTCTTACTGCTGTTGTGATAGCCAAAGTACAACTGGTTGATATCTGGTCTGTTTTAAGAACAACTATTATTGAAGAAGAAAAAATGTATAAATGGAATTCGAAAACCTAAGTTGAAAAATATGGTGAACATTGATTTGTGATTTAAAAGTCAGTTGCTGCCTTAATCATTTTTTCCATTTAATAAGAAAGAAATCAAAATCGAAAATATCAGCCATATTTCATTATGTCTTCTTTATTGCTTTCAACCTTTTAAGCCGCTCCTAAAGTAGAAAAATGTGAAACACCTAATGGTGCTAATGGCACTTGTATTTCCGTTATACATTGCGAATCGCTGATGCGGGTTCTACAGAAACCTGACTTTTTTGAAAATGATGCTAAATATTTGAATGCTAGCTTCTGCGGCGATGGCGCTAAGTTTCCAAAAGTGAGTAAGAAAACGAAAAGTTTCTAACAATTGATATAAATAATGCAGCTGAAAATAGGTTTGCTGTCCAGAGGCGCTGGTGGCGGAAGAATTGAGTTTACCGCTGCCGCCATATTGCGGCGTAGTGTTCCCAGCTGAAAGTTATTTCGACGCCGGTTCAATTACCAGCAACGAGGAATATCCCTGGACAGCGTTGCTCCTTTACACAAGTATTGAACTATATTTGCATATATACATATATAATAAATCAATCTTTATACATAATTATGCACCTTACAGAAATGGGAAAAACTCGTCCCTACTGCGGCGGCACGCTTATACACGAGCGTTATGTGCTCACCGCAGCGCATTGTCTGTATGAGAATGAGCCAGAGTGGACCTTAACCGGCGCACGTTTGGGTGTGTGGGCTACAACAGTGATGCAGGATTGTAAAAATCAGGCGTTGGCCGATCAAATGGATTGTGAGTCAAACTCAATCGATTTGGCTGTGAGCAAAGTAATCAAACATCCCGAATATGAGTCGCTGTATAACGATCTCGCGTTGCTGCAGTTGACTGCGTCGGTACATACCACACGTTACGTAGCACCGATTTGTTTACCCTTCGAAACTGAACACGTATCGGCTAGTTTTAACGACGACAAGATACTGCAAATATCCGGATGGGGCGCGCACTTGTTCGAGGAAGTAGCAGAATTCAAAATGAAATCTATTGTTCATATATCCAGTATGGAGCAATTTAAGGATCGTTTTTTGACTGAAGCCGGCATTAATTTGACAGCAAAACACGTTTGTGTGAAAGATAAAGGTGTTCATGACAACAAAATTTTAGATTCTGGCGGTGCGCTGATGTCGCTAGCGAACGTTGGAAAAATGCAGTCATTTTTTTTGCTGGGTGTCGAAGCTATAAGCTATGAAATTCCGCCAGAACAGGGGTTTCCATTTATTTTTACGCGCATTAGTCCGTATTTGGATTGGATAAAAAGGGAAATTCGCGAAAATTAATTAATTGGGACTTAGGTTAAAGTAAAAAAATCAATAATAATTTGCGCCGATTATTATGGCTTAAAAAAATAAAACTAAATAAATGACATAATAAATTAAAATTAATGTATGTATGTATATATATCTATGTCACTACTTATAACTAGTCAGACTTAAATTAAAAAAAAAATAAAGAGGTTTGAAACAAGTTATTAACGATTTTTTTTTGTGTGTGAAACACATCTATACATTTCTAACTATATTTACACTAAAAATGTCATGTCTTTCTTCACTTAGTTTTTTTATTTTAAAGTATGTGGTGGCGTCATCAATGATTTTTTAAATAAAATAATAATAAATAATATTAATAGTAGTTTAATAAATAATATACTTTAATTTTATGATTTATAATATTTTATTCAAAATTTAATAAATATGACTAGGATCTATTAAATATTCGATTACACAATTTAAACATATAATGTCATGATTGAAAATAAAGTAGATGTGGTACCACCGTTTCACCCATTTTTTGTTTTTTCATTTCATATCCTTCAAAGTAATCCCCTCCCACTGCAAAACACTTATGCCAACGAATTTTCCAGTCATCATAGCACTTGGAAAAATTCTCCATCTTGATGGCCATCGGAGCTTTTTCCAATTGAGCTTATATATCCTCTATTGAGTCAAACCGGTGTCCTCGGAGTGGTCTCTGAATTTGCTGAATAGCCAGAAGTTACACCAAGGTAAATCAGGCGAATGCGGTGGTTGCGGCACGAGTTGAAAATAAAATGATCACGAATAACCAATGCAGTGTGAGGTGGTGCAATAACGCATTTCTTTGTTCAATAAATTCAGACATAGTAGTGAAAATACGCTAATGCGGATCAATTGAAACCGGCCCCTATCCGGAATATGAGGGAATTCGGATTACAAAAGACATATCAGAACTATGTATTAAGAAAAAATATTTATAAATTTCTGTTTGTTTATTATAACAAATAATACACATGTTCCAAAAAAAAAACTTAATACAATCCATTGAAAATAAACGTTAGAAATTTTTTATGTATTAAGCGGTGTAATATAAAATTCTAAATTTATTTGAAAAAATCGGTTAATTTTGTTTGGCGAACGCTTTTTTGTTTAGCCTCCATTGCTCGCTGACGTAGCGTTCTAAGAATACACAAACTGTCCGATTCAACTTTATTTTCCTCTCACCATTGTATACAGGTGCTGAAGCTTTTAGCAGCGTCTTCCTGTTTAGCTTTTGGGTCATTGTTTTCGACTTCTTCAACGGAGGAATCGTCGTCACTATGGAGGGGTAAATGGTCGTTATCTCAATAAGCCATTCACTAATTTCAGATTGTGGCAGTTGTTGATTGTTATTATCCATTCTCTGTAACAAAGCTCCGATTTCTGTTAGCTCTTGTGCATCTTCAGGCTGTGACGTCCATTTTTCTTTCAGAACAGATAGAAAAACGCTATCATCTGGATCGTCGTCAGCATCGGAATTGTTTTCGGTATTAACTATATCGTTATTCCCTGAATAGGGAAGAATTTTTTGCCAACATTTTGCTACTGTATCAGACGACAGCTTTTCCCAAGAATTCGCAAACAAAAACACAGCATCCTTTATTGTGAGATTTTTAATGACTTTGAAAACATCATTTTCTTCCAAAGACAGAATATGCACCAAAAGGCCTTTGCGATAAAACAATTTGGTTAAACGTGTTGCGTTTTGGTCCATTGGTTGGATAAGAGCTGTGCAGTTAAGTGGAAGAAATATGGTTATAATTTTACCATCATCGCTCGTAAGCTGCGCAACCGATGCGTGACAAGAAGCATTATCAACTAGTAAAATAACTTTTCCATCTAGGTTGTTTTCCGCTTGAAAATCCTTTACTTGTTTGACAAACGACTCGTGAAACCATTTTACGAAAATAGTTGAAGTCATCCAGGCATTTTTTGTCGAGTAACATTCAACTGGGAGATCGCTACAGTTCTTAAAAGCGCTGGGATTTTCGCTTTTCCAATGACCACCATTTTAAGTTTATGTGTGCCATCACCGTTTGCACAAGCAAGAAATGTTACTCTCTCTTTAGATGTTTTTCTCCCTGGAGCACTTCTTTTTACAGCAGACACCCATGTTTGATCAGGAAGTAATTTCCAGAATAATGCGGATTCATTATATAACCAAAATTTCAGCTCATTAATTTTTCAAAAAACTTTTGCTGGCAGAAAAGTTTCTCTGTTTTGTTTTCTATAACATCCTTTGCTGGCAGAAAATGTTTTGTTTTCATAACATTGGGTGTGAATTTAAGCAGCCTTTTCTTTTAAAATATTTGTTGTGACAGTTATATGTCTTTCTCGTTGACATTGGAACCATTTATATAATTTATCCTCCATTTTTGGGTAGTCTGGTTCCCGCAACACCTTCCTATTCTTTGAAACAGCGGCACAATTTGCAAAGAAGCTAAACAAAAATCAGCGCTGTAATATAACCGGTGAGGGTATAAAAAACGAGAACTTACTTCCTTAGTTTTTCTTTATTTTTTTATGTCCGAAATTGTGGATGTCCCGACACCATATTTTTCATCTAGCAGTTTTCCACTTACACCATTGCTCAGCTGCAATAAACTATGTACTTATGTTCTTTTTCGCAAGAGTTAACGTTTTGTGTGACCTTTTTTGAAGAAAACAACCATGAGGAGATTTCACTCACGGAAGCTGCGTTAGGACAGTTAGTTTTGAAAGAAATGAAAGATATGGGGATATGGGAGAAGTGCCAACATTTTTCCAAGTTTCAAGACCGAAACGTAACAGTGTTTTAGCTCAATTCTTGGGCAGAAAAATTGTGCAGCTTTGTGAGACAAGGTGGGTACAAAGACATGATGGCGTTCATCAATTCACAGTCACTCTTCCAGAGTTCAAGTACTAACAAAAATAAGCGAATGGAAGAATAGAACAGTACTGTGCAAATTCGAATTTATTATTGGAATTTTCTGTCTCAGAGATGTTTTGTCACTGACGCATAAGTTTACTCCTTAGTATCTATCCTTATTCTTAATATTTATGTATGTTCATGGTGGATTTCATGCGAAAGCTTTCTCTTCAAAATTTAAGATTTTACCGCCTGTTGAAATTGTATGTCACGTGACAAAAGTACAGTTAAATTTTACGGGGAAATACTTGTAATACTTAAGCGAGTTTTTTGTGTTCTAGCACTACTTTAATCAGAATCTGTCCTCATTTTCCCTCTTTGAGAGAAAGTCAAACGGGTTCATTATACCTTCATACATACATATGTATATTATATATATGAAATTGGTAATCTTAAGAATAAATGGATCACGCTTCTATTCTTGGCTAGATCTTTCATTGGTCGAAGGGTAAATCCGGAACCGAGAATTATCGTCGGATTTATATGTGAAGATATTTTTAGATCAATATTCGTGTCCTAAATGAATCATTTTGTATATTTCTAGCTTATAGGCTAATTAAAGTTTAGAGTAGACTTAAGTTTTCGAACATTTAGTTTTAAAGACTAATCCCTAACACTTTTCTGAAATTATTTGATTTCTTCTGCTCGAAATTTAATTCGTAAAATATTTTCTCTAAATGTTACTCGGTGTCAGAATTCCACCAAAAAATGTAAAATCACGTGATGTTTAAGATGCTGTGTTCATCTAACCTCAGCACTTACAAAACCGTGCAATGACCCATGTAATTCATTTTTTTAGCAAAATGGCAGCCCTATTCGAGAAGCCGTCCAGCTAAGTAATTCGCATTGTAATAAAAACTTTAGTCACAGAAATAGAGAAAGCTACGAGCGGCAATAGAGGCAATAAGCGCGACATAAAGTTTTCAACAGCCAACACAATGGCAACAATCAATATAGCAATAACAATGCGAGTAGCAATAGTGCAAAGTTGCCAACTAACACCGACAATATTGTGGTATGTTTGGCAACAACAATACAAATACAATCAAAAGCGCCATGTGCAACGAAACACAATGAAAGCAGAACACAATGCGCGCGAGTTGAATAAAAGCTGGGGAAAAATGGAACGAAGAACCCAGAATGGCAATAACAAAGACCATTTGCAACACTATGTTGAATAATTGCAATAGAAATCAACAGAAGAATTTTAAATACAAATGTTGATTTAACAAATATGAGAAAAATTAGTAAGGGAGTCATAAGTGTTGCTGTAAACCGAAGTTTGAATACATACTACTTGAGCAAAAAATAGTAAGACTTTATCCATAATTTTAAAATTATTAATTTATTCTTCAAAATCTGTGCAAAATGCCCAAACGACGCATAACAATCAAATATTATTCCTTGTTGACAGCCACTCGGAAGGAATTCGGAGTGCATTATGCCTCGATAATTGAAGAAAATTGCCAACATAACCTTGACTTTTGATCTGCTTTGATGGGTTTTTTTGGTAAGCATAGATCCAAGACTCATCGCCAGTAATAATACATTTCATGACATCCTGATAATTTATTAAGACGTTGAGGTAACGCTGTTTCAGGAAAAATTTAATGATTCCAAACAATCGTGCTTTCACTTTTTTTAGGCCCAAATGATTTTTCAAAATAGTTTTTCTTATTTTTTTTTTGATGTGGTCGTGTTTCGGGGACAACGTGTTCTCGAACCTATTTCAATAATTCATACCAATCAAAAACATTTGCTCGCGAAAAATAAAGACCTTTTCCATTGATGATTTAAAAGTCTTACTATTTTTTGCCTACAGAGAAAATATTTTTGATATGCCGGCATTTGGGTTTGTCGGTATTTTGATTTTGCTGTAGATTTGAATTGTGTCGGAATTTCAAACTTCGGCATTTAAGTATTTCCCAGAAAATGCAGACACGATAAAAAGGGGGTAAAGCAAAAAATTATATCGTATAAACAAACGCTACCCTAAAAAATTGCGCTCGGGTATAAGAATACTCGTATAACTCAGTTGAGAGAAGCAAAAGTACTCACAAAACAGTTATTATTTGCTCATTTTAAAACCTATGCATATAACATAAAAGGGCTAATATGTAATGTGGCCAGTGCAATGAACCTGAAAAATTGTTTACTGATAGATTTTAGCCAATGAAGCCGCTGCAGCAAGCTTAAGTTGGCATTGAATAGATGAATACATCTACATATTACAAGAATGAGAATTACTTATCCACAAGATTTGCCAGATATCAACTAAAGCACAAAATATTCAAATTTTGATTCGCAGTTTTGTGCTGGAATGGGATAATTATTTCTGAAGGCATTGTAGACAATAATATATAATTTCAGGGATTTTTGATATGGTTGCATTTAGTGTGCATGTGCATTTTCTATTCTAACCCCATTTGTTGCTTTCTTTTCTTCCCCTAATTGGTCTTACATTCATTTTTGGAATACTTTCTGAGCATACTTAAATTTTGTGACAGCAAAGTTTTTGGTTGGTTCTCATTTACTTCTAGTTCTTTCCTACAACACTAAGGAAAATCGGTACTGAAGGGAGCACTGTTCCGACAGCAATTATTTTCTTTAATATTGGATTAAAAAATCAGACGACGGAAAGCTTCAGTCTATCAAATATTAGTAGCTTGGTATTAATTAGCCATTGTAATTTTGCAAAATTGGGTGAAAACAATTGATTTCCCTCTCTTATTGGGTTTTCTTCGAAATCCAGATGGACATAAATCGTTCTGGTAAGATGATAATGTCACTCTCCACTTCACAAATTTCTTAAATATTTTGTGTCTTTTATAATGTTACTTTAAAAAGCAAATTTAGTTAACCTTAACGAATAAAAGTACGAAGCCTCCGCTAGTCTTATAATTCTTCTCTGAGGATACATTGTATTCAATTTTTAAAGGAACAACGAATAATTTTTTTACCACCAATTGCGTGTCCGAATTGTTCCGCTGTGTACGATTTTCGTATGTATGTATGTATATATATGTATGTGTATGCTATATAAAGAAGAATATATACATATATGTGTGTCAGTGTTGTAATTAAATTGTCATCGCCTTTCTAGGGAGTCGTAAAGTAAATGCAATTTGTCAGCCAAGCGCTTGAAACGTACTCGTCATACCCATAGACAGTTAAAATATTGTCGTGTAATGGCCTCGGGCTCTTAAAATTTTGCGTTTATGGTTTTTGTTGATGCCTTTGGAGTGCTTAGATGGCAATTGTTGGTAAACCTTAAGAAAAAATATTGACTGGCTTGATGACATTTAAAGCTTTTAAGTGGGAAATGGTGAGGTTTTGTAATTTATAGGGGCAGATTGTTAATTGAAATTTTTTATTGGTAATTGGATTTAGAAGCGAAGTTTACGTGATAGCTTTTATTTCTCCATTGTAATACAAAGATAAGCTCAGGTTTTAGAGAGATTTTATTAACGCACCATTTTGTTCCTTTTAATCACTACATTGTTGCATTGATCAGAAACTGTTACCTCTCATAGAATAGGCGAACCAAATAGCTGGCATAATGTCCGATATTTGGCAATGAATGTCCGATTATTTTCTCGAAATTTTCCTTGTCACTTCCCGCTACTGCATTGAAACACTTATAATTTTGTGTATGTACATTCCGTTCTTCTAGGACAGTGGTTCCCAAACTTATTTTGTCTACCGCCCACTTTGAGAATAAATATTTTTTTAGCGCCCCCATTTTTTCACCTATTTAAAAACCACTATAACTTCAAATTAATTATTGTGACCTATATACAGTAAATATTAACGGAGAATTCTTTATTTCCTCGTTTGTGTCGGGTTCATTCTATAAGTTCTACTTGTATATTAGCTGTTCTTGGTGACCATGAACTTGATTTGTTGTCAATCTTTGTGGTGACATTCCTGTGTTGACGAGAATTGAAAATCGATCCAACACCCAGTCTGGTATTTCCAAGTTCAAAATGTTCTGGTATCGTTCGGTGAAGTCAATGTGGAGGTTTTCCAACTGTTGGCAGTAGGCAAACAATTCGTCGTTACTGCATGATACTGATAAATTCGGAAAATTGTGAAACTCACGTCTGCTCGTATTCTTTTTGTGTAGAAGCAGTTTGGCTGCGAAAGCAGCAACGGCGTTTTTTGTTTTAATTAAATTTAGTTTATCGCCATGCAGTTGGAGATTCATTTCGTTGAACAATTTATACAGGTATGTCATGTAAGCTATATCATTCTCTAATGTTATGAGCTTGTCTTGAAATTCTGTATCTTTAGTTTCTAAGAACTCTATAACAGAGTCAAACAGGTTGTAAAATCGAGTCAGACAATTGCCTCTTGATAGCCAACGATCTTCAGTATGAAACAACAAACGATTGAAATCCTCGTCATTAGTAACAGAAAGCTGATGAAATAATCTATCATTCAAAGAGCTGTTGCGGATTTTATTGACTGCTTTGATAACATATTGCAGTGATTGAAATAGTTTTTTACTTAAGTTTCTAGCAACTAAATGTTGTCTATGAATAACGTAATGTACCTGCAGCGCCCACAAGGCGGCGTTATAGCCCACTTTGGGAAACACTGTTCTAGGAGATGGATAAACTGTTACCTGCTAAAGCTTTCTTGACCAGAGAGAATATTTTCCTTTCAAAGCCCCTCAGAACACAATGCGCGCGAAATAATAATACAATTATTATTATACATTAAACCTTGTGAATGGCACTAACAAAGGCTTTCAACACGGCTTAATTTGAAAAGACTTAAGTAGAGATCAACAGAAGAATTTTACAATACAATATGTTTTTTAACAAATATGAGAAAAATTTAAAAAGGAAGGATAACAAATGTGTTTGTAAACTTTTTGAGATACATAGATATTTTTGTGCAAAAAATGTTTACAATAGATGTTATTTTTAATAGATTATTAATTTATTCTTCTGAAATATACTGGTCCTTGCTGAGTTGAACGACGCATCACAATCAAATATGGTTAAGGACGATGTTGACAGTATAGGCAGGATGAAATACGATTTCCATTCAATAAATTGAAGAAAATTGACCAAACAGGCGAACCTTGACTTTTATATCTTGGCAATGGCCTGTTGGCGGATAAGCATTTTCCCTTCTTGACTGCAGATGGCGTAGTGGTGTTGCACATTCTGACAGGCATGATAATTTTTTATGGCTTTTTGTTTGAAAAATTAAATGGATTATCGTGCTTTTTTTCGATGTAGTCCCAAATGATTTTTCCCGCCAATAGTTTTTCTTATTCATTTTTTTGATGTGGTCGTGTTTCGGGGATCCACATAATTTTAACCTATTTTGTGTTCATACCAATCAAAAACTAATTTGCGCGAAAAATGAAGAGGATTTGTTGGATGCATTTAGGAGAGCTGAGATAGTAGACTTGCTTTCAGTAGATATTATGTTTTTGATATGCCGGCATTTGAGTTTTGTACTAGGGATTTTGCATTATAGATGCTGCTGCTTCTGCGGTGTAACTGAGCAGTAATTGGGCAGGTGTCAGCTTTAATGTCTTTCCAACGAAAATGCAGAGACGATAAAAAGTCGGGGTAAAGCGTCATCGTAAAATGAGTTTCCAATCTACGTAGTGTTGTAAAAATGCGCTCTTTGAACAAACTTTGATAAAGAATTGGTGTTCTTTTTACTAATGTTTTTGAAGATGTAGATCGAAAAGTTCTTTGAGTAGCCATGATGGGGCAAAAGAAATAGACTTTTCCTCATTTTAATACCTATGCATTTAATGCAATTAGAAATAGTGGAAGAATATGGAGTTAGTATCGTCGGTCCATTTGGCTTTTAATATACCATGAAAAATATTATTACATAATAGTAGTTTTAGCCAATAAGCCTTTGCAAAAGTAACTCTTTCCTCGATGGAAGTGCTTCCGTTAATGTGAACTTTATTGGTGATGTTGGGAATGAATACTTCTTCTAACAGCTGCATGAATGCAAAGATTTGCTTTATGTTGCTTTCCAATTGCCATAGATAGGGAGCCATAATCAATCTTAGATAAAATTAAAGCACAAAATATGATGAGAGAAGAATGTGAATTAAACAGTTTTTGATGATAGATATAATTATATTAAGCCTAGAAATTAGTTGACAATAATATATAGTGTTCCTTAAAAGTAAGTCTTTTTGATATCATTGCATTTAAGTGTACATTTGCATTTTCTATTATAACCCCATTTGTTATTACATTTGTGTTTTCTACAGATTGGAATAATTTGCATTCATTTTTGGAATATATTCTGAGCAAACATTACCAATTTTGTGAAAGCAAAGTTTTTGGTTGGTTCTCATTTACTATTTAGTTATTTTGTTTGGAGAAGATCAACATCATAAGGAAAATAATACTGAAATGAGTTTATATTTCCGACATTATCAATTATTTTCTTTAAATGCGATTATAAATAGTAGACGACGGAAAGCTTGATCCTTGTGGTATCAAATATTAGTAGTGTTGGTATTGATTTTAGTCCATTTCCGATTGATTTGCAAAATTGGGTGAAAACAAATATTTTCCCTCTCCAATTGGGTTTTCTCAAGCTGTCCAGAATAACATGGGAACCAACTCTGTAAGATGATAAGCTTTTTCCAAGTCCAAATTTCTTAAATATTTTGTGTCTTTTGGATAATGTTACTTTAAAAAGCAAATCATCAAACAAGAGTAAAATCCAAGCCTCCGCTAGCCTTAAATTGAGAAGGTTTTTTTCTGAGGATACGTTTTGATATTATTTTTTCTAATAGTTTGCCATAAAGGAACAACGAGTGATATTGGTCTGTAACCAAGAACATTTTAGACACCACATTGGATTTCGGAATGGCTACTGTCACGTTTTTCGTAGCTTTGAGGGTGTATATATATTGTTGTACAATTATAATAATTCTGTTTTTGAATATATACATATATGTGTTAGCATGGGTAATGAAATTCTGTCTGCACCAGGCGTCTTGCCTGACATTGAAGAGGTAAAGTCGAATTCGGCGATGGTTTGTCAGATTCGGTAATGTAAGGGGGTGATTGTACTGTACCTTCTACTAAGGAGTTTATTTTTATTTGATACAAATGAGGCGTGGAAATTTGAGTCGCTTGAATAATCGGACCATGCAGAGGCGAAATGATTAGCTATGTCTTTTGAGTCGAAAATTGAGCCATTTGGAGTGTTTATACATTTAATATTAACTTGGGTATAGGAGCCTGAGAGCATTTTTATGTCCGCCCATAATTTCTTGGGATTTGTTAACGGGTGATAATGGTGAGTTTTGTAAGCAAGCCCTATAGGGGCTTTAATATTTTTGAAACACTGCATTTTTTTTGTATTTTATTAGATTATCAATAGAGCGAGTTCTTTTGTAAATTAACCATAGTGATTGTTTTTCTTCTCTAAGTTTAGATAACTCCGTAGACCAATAAGGCATATGATTTTTGAAGATTTTTTACCCGTTTGGGGGATAGAGCACCAGAAGTTCTGTTATTTTTAATCGTAGCTGTTTCTTTATTTATATTATCGTCAATGGGACTTATTGCAGACAAATTTTCGCAGAGTTGTCGAAATTTGGACCAATTTGCCTTCCAACAGAAATTTTTCTCGAAATTTTCGCCGACCCTTTTCTGGATAAAGGGGTTGATAAACTTATAATGGGGAAGTTTGCTGTTATAAAGATCAGTTAGTGTTGGCTGTTAAGTTTGGGGGCGATAGCAGAAGAACAAATGACCAAGTCAACATTTCGTGAACGAATTATGAGTAGAAAAATGTGTAGGAGAACCGTCGTTTTGTCAAGTTTTCCACTAAAAGAAGGTCTTCTATGAATTATTTCCTATATACGTACATAACCCCAAAGAGGGCTCCAGGCATTGAAATCACCAAGTATAAGTACGGGTGTTTGGATAGGTCCGATTATATCGCGTAGTTCTTTGATATTAAAGTTTTGGTGTGGAGGAATGTAAATAGTTAGGATGGTTAATTTAAATCCAATAAATATTTCTACTGCTATTGTGGCAATGTTGAAACATGTAGGGAGAAGTTTGTGTGGGAAATCTTTTTTATTAAGGTAGCAACACCTTGCTTGTTAGTATGATTTTGTGTTAAGTTGGAGAAATAGGCAGGGCATTGTTTTGGCAAAAAAGTGTGTTTCTTGTAGTGATATAACACTTGGTGATTGTTCTTTTATGAGTAATTCTAGGTCAGTGTAATTGTTGTAGAATCCGTTCATATTCCATTGGAGAAATTTGAACATTTCTTAGAAATGAGAGAATTGAGAAATAAGTGGAGAATAATAATGAGAGTTATTGTTTTTCATCGTCAGAAGTGATAATTTCATGATGTGCGGTATGGTCTGTATAAGTATGTGGAGAGAGATCGATGTTGTCTGTAGGGAGAGAGAGAGTTTGGATGTTTAGAGATTCTGTTGTGGATATTTTAGGAATGACTGGTATGCTTATTTTGGTTGGGTTTGTTTTTGTTTGGAGAAACGTTAGGTTAGGAAGGTTTTTTGTAGTTTCTTTTAATGATGAGTTTGGATGGTTAACAATTACGAAATTGTTTTTGTTTTCTTTAATAGTTTGCTTTTGTTGTGGGAGAGGGTAAGTTGTTGGGGATTTTGGTAGAGTGTTTGTGGAGGGTGGTAGGGGAGGAGATGATGAGCGGTGGGAAATCACGTTGGTTTCTTGCTTGTTTGTATTTTCTTTTGTAACAGAAGCGAAGGAAGTGTTTGCGGGGGTCGGGGGTAATTGTTGTTTGTATAACCGCATTGCTTCTCGCATTGAGCATTTGTTTTCTGTTTTTATTTTTAGGATATTTTTGGATTGTTACTGCAAGAGCGTGAATAGGAAGGGTGATCGCCTGAGCAATTGTGAAACAAAAGGTGCGGTTGCATGGCGAGGGGAGATGTGGAGGAAATTGCATATATCGCAGGCAGGATTGTTGTTGCAACGTTTCGTTGTATTAGAAGCTGGGAACTTTTACACCTCATGGGGTTAGGGAAATAAGCTCTAATCCGCATTGTGCGCCATGAGACTTCGATTTTTTCTGGAAGTTTGTAGAGGTCAAATGAAAGAAGTATCACACCACTAGGTCTTTGTTTGCCTTCTATATTTTTAGTGAATTTATAGACAGAAGTAAATTCTGATCTTTTAAATTGTCAAGAATTTCTTCAGCAATGTCATTTAGAAATGGTTGTAAATTGTCTTTAGAGCAATTCAAATTGTTGTGTAACGATAACTTTAATATCGCAAATACCATTTAATTTCTTTGTTGTAAGGAATTTTTCAGCAATCTTCCGATTTTTAACAAGTAGGAGTAGATTACCTTCACGTAATTTGGTGATAGATAAAATTTCCTTACTAATTGATTCTATGTTTTTATGCACAGCGAAACAAGAGTATTTGGAAAGTGTTTTGTTCGAATCTGTTGCAGATATTAGAACAAACTTTGGGCAATCTCTTTTAATCTGAGGCAGTTCTGGAAAATTTTCAAACGGTTTGTATATAAGTTTTTTCCTTTTGGGGTTGGGGCTAGAGGCAAGCAAAGCAAACCTATTTTCCCCGAGGTTAGGCGGCCCTGGGGCCATAATAAAACAAATATTCACTAATATGCACTGTTTTTTACGCGAGTAAACCGTACGATGAAAGTAAAACGAAAACTCGTGCACTTATATGCGAAAAGAAATATGCGAATAAAGCGTAAAGCACAAAAGAAAAACCGGGATTAGAAAACACGTCCGCTCAATGAGAGAGATAGTCGAAGACTGATGTATAAAATATATATTATTTTTGTTTTAAGGTTTGATTATTTGTTGCATAAGCTTGTTTAAAGATTTCTATAGCTCAATATGGAAAAATATTAGGTCTAGAACTTTGCTTCCGCCGTTTTCCAATAGATGTCTCTAGGGTCAAGCACTGGTCGATTAAATCGTTTTATATCGATCTTGGACATTTTTGTCAACACTAATCCAACAAAATATTTGTAGAGATCTGTTTGCATCCCAAACTTATTCTCAACTGAAAACGTCATTTTTTGAGCCGAATTCTCGACATTTGCGGGAAATTTTGCTTTTATTTTTTAATTCCAAGAAAAATGCGGCTGAGGCTCATCGAATGCTTTCGGATACATACGGTGAGGCTGAAAGAACATGTCGCGAATGGTTTCAACGTTTTAAGAATGGTGATTATGAAGTCGAAGACCGGCATGGTGTTGGAAGGGAGAAGATTTTCGAAGATGCTGAATTGGAAGCATTACTCGACCAAGATGCGTTTCAAACCCAAGAGAAATTGGCCGAATTGTTGCAAGTGACACAGCAAGCCATATCAAAACGCCTCAAAGCCATGGGGATGATTCAGAAACAAGGAAACTGAGTTCATTACGACTTGAAACCAAGAGATGGCGAACGGCGCTTCTTTGCATGTGAACAGCTGCTTCAAAGGCACAACCGAAAAGGATTTTTACATCGCATTGTAACTGGCGGCGAAAAATGGGTCCACTACGATAATCCTAAGCGAAGAAAGTCATGGGGAAAGCCTGGACATGCCTCCACGTCGACGTAAAAACATTCACGGCGCCAAGGTTAGCTCTGCATTTGGTGGGACCAGCTGGGGGTGATATATTATGAGCTGCTAAAGCCAAGTGAAACTATCACAGGAGATCGATACCGAACGCAATTGATGCGTTTAAGCCGAGCACTAAAAGAAAAACGGCCACAGTACAATGCTCGGCCTCACGTCGCAAAGGTGGTCAAAAAATATTTGGAGACGCTGAAATGGGAGATCTTACCCAACCCGCCGCATTGTCCAGACGTTGCTCCATCTGACTACCACTTGTTCCGCTTCAGTTCTTATGAAGAAGTCAAAAATTGGATTGATACTTGGATCGACTCGAAAGATGAGGAGTTCTTTCGTCACGGAATACGCATACTGCCAGAAAGATGGTAAAAAGTAGAAGCTAGCGACGACCAATATTTTTGTAACAGTTTTTATTCAATAAAGCCTTAAATTTACAAAAACAAACGGCGGAAGCAAAGTTGTAGACCTAATATGTAACTTATTTTGAGTTACCTAAACTATCGCGGCACATCAAGCCAACGTTCTTAGATTGTCACATTTTTCGTAGAAGTTCTGAGAAAGTTAAATCGAGCTTTCACTCGTAAACTTGGTGAAAATTGAACAGAGTTAAAATATAGCTATTAGTATGTCGAATCGAAGTCGCTTGGTATATTTTTAACTGCTATTCGCTTAATATATTAAAAATTGTTAGGGAAATGTTATATAGAAAACTATGGAACCTGTAAAAAGCTATTATGAAGTATCTACAGGGTATTGGATGTTCCCTTTACCACTAAAAATTTTGCTCGAAAATAATTACAGCGACGCTCTCAGGGTAACTTAATTTAGGCATTTGATTTAATTTGTTAGGTGAGAAATGATTTTCAAATTTAGAGCTCGAAAAGCAAGGCCATCTCGACGAAACGGAAAGCAAAATCGACACTAAGTCATCTTCTTATCAAATTTGACCCAAATTGAGTCCAGAGAAAGAAACTCTTGCAACGGTCTTACAGGTCATCCCAATCGAACTTTATGATGAACCGTAGACCTTGTACTTTTTCAAGTATTTTTATACAAAAAGTCCCGTAACATTATAATTTCCTAAATACTTTTTAGGAATGCTGCTGATAAAATTCAGTAGCAGTTTCGGTTAACGAATTTGTTTTGTCTTATACAAATTAAATCAAATCCTTAGAAATTAACTTTTGCTTGGAAATAAGGCAAAATGATCAAATTATTTCTGACAATTGCTTGGATCACAATATACATTTAGCTATATGAATACACATAGTACATTATTAGTGACTAATCTTCCCTGGTAGCATCTTTTATGTCACTTGAATTATTATCGCAATTTCGGATTTTATTGACAATCAAAATAAACTAAAGTGAAAATAATTTTTGGGCTGACGCCATCACTACTAAGCAGGCTTATACTCGTATAATGCCAATGATTTCGGGAGTACTTGGGTATTCATAAATGTTCTTCTCGCATGCGTATGAGCTACTTGATTGTTGTTGGAGACATTTTGTTAACCTAATAAAGGCGGTTATCCTGCGGCTATGCGCAAGTACCCCCCGCCCCACTTATAAATATCAGTTATACTCCTTCTACACCCTGTCTGCAGGCGTTCGAAGGGAAAAACAGGAAATTCCTCTACCTCCTTCTTAGTTATAACGGCACTCAGTGTCTTCAATAGTCTGCTTTCGCGTCTCGCCAATGCGTTGATGGAATGTAAGCACATATATTTGCTTGTGTGTGTGTGTAACAAGGAATTCCATTTAAATTCCATGTAATTTGATTTCCGTTTTTGAATTAAATCGAAATTTCAATTCGCCACCGAACGAATGAATGAAGCCATCAGCAATGCCGACCAGACTCCCTTGCTTCTCACACCATCAACACATGTAAATATGTTTGTATGCCTGTGCATGCGGGTGTTGCTCTACATCATCCATGCTTTCATCAATAAGCTCACACACCTACCATCACCGCCATTAATGTCCTCAATTGCGGTAGTTTATTTTGTTCAATGCATACGAAAAGCTACGAGAGTGTTTGTGTGTTCGTATACATCTTCTGTGAGTGCGCGCCTTCATTTTGTCTTGCTGCCTGTTTTGTTGCAAATAAATTATTGTGTAAATAAATCTTTGGAATTCCGTAAATTTTCGTCAATTCCGCACAAATATTGATTGAGTGCAAATACTCGCATTTGGAATTGCGAAGCGACTAATCTAATTTGGTTTGTTTTTATGGTTAGGTAATTGGCTTCTTAATGAATATGTAAATTTTTCAAATTTTTTAAATGTTTGTAATCTACATTGTTAATAAAACATCGTGAATTGTAGGTGAGGAAAGATTTTAAGAGGTACAAATGAACGAAGGCAGATTTATAAATGTGTTGGGGTTTATTGTAGTCGTGGTCTTTTTTAGTTGTTATTGTTATCAGACTCTCGTCTGATTTTTTTCTCGTCTCGTAATATTTTGGTTTACCTAACGGTTATTTATATTACCACAAACTTATCATGATCGAAATTGCGTAATTAATATACATACTATATATAAATCAGGATCACTATACGAATTCAATTTTTCAAATTTTTGGTGGACCCTGTACTTTATATATTGGTGTATATTAGGGGGCTTATTCTGTAACTCGATTCGAAAAAAAAATTTACTCGAATTCGGATTTTTTATATTCTGTAACTCGATTTTCGGATTTCCAATCCAATTTTCGAATAAAATATTCGTTAGCTTTTGAGTTGGAGAAAGCAAAAACGAAAATTTTACGTATTTATTCTGGCACAGGGTGGTACAACTTTCGCATAATTATAAAGTAAATCCGAATTTCGAATAGAATACATTTACGAATCGAGATACAGAGTAGGGCCCCAGTCCAATACTATACGAATTTCGAACCTAAATACGCAATACAGAATTTACGACTTCAAACCGTTTATGGTGGTCAATATGTGCGATATTTTAGAAAAATAAATAAAAAAATTTCAGCGCTGAAAATTAATGAAAATGGTCCAGAGTTTGGTTTTAACCCCATGTGTCCATAGGACACTACAAAAAGCTTTGAGTTAAATATATGTACATACACTGCGCGTCATCAGGTTAGCACACCGCTGGTTTTACTAGTTTTGGCTAATTTTATTTAAAACTAAAGAAGCTAAAGCTCTAATTCTTTTAGTGGTTATAAACAAATAAATTTTCTACTAAATAAAACAAAAATTAATGATTCTCTATTTATCATTTTTTTTTTAAATTTATTTTTCAAATCAACCAAAAAATTAACAATTTCATTTAGGTCATCAGGTTAGCACACATCACTTTTTTTTAATTTTTTTAACCTTTTCAGATGAGAACTTATTTCTAAACTTATATATTAAATAATTTACGTATTTTTTAATAGTTTTAATAATGAGTCGATCCTCCCTTGTTGAGAATGATTTCGAAGATGCGGTTTGGAAGCGATTCGTATAACTTCCCAATATAGTTCAAAGAAATAGCTGACCATGCACTTTTAATGCCTTCAATTAATTCCTCTTTGGTGGAATATTGTCTACCGGACTCGTAAACTTTGCGAGCCAGCCACCCCCACACGTTTTCGATTATATTTAAGTCCGGTGAGTAAGGCGGCCACTGTAATAAATCGACATTTTGTGCTTTAATCCAAGACTTAATCATCCGGGCAGTGTGGATCGGAGCATTGTCGTGTTGGAAGCGCCATGGTACATTTCCAAACAAACTTTTAAAATAGGGAAAAGCCGTTTCGAGTACGTTTTTATATGAATTTGCATTCATATTCGTGTTTAAAAATTGCAGGTCGCACGTACCATAGCAGGAGATGGCTCCCCACACCATTACTCCGCCCACACGACTATGAAGTCGATCCAAATGATGTTCCTCCTTCCGAAGATCATGGAAGTAATAATTGTATCCATCGGGTCCTTTTAAATTAAATTTCTTTTCATCTGAAAAGACAACATAGTGCCAATCAGACTTCCAGGCCATGTGTTCTCGTGAGAAATTTAGTCGTAATTCCTTTCCTGCACCGTTAAGTGGTGGTTTTTTCTGTAGTTTCAGTCTCTTCAAGTGTGAAGCATTCCTTATAACTCTTTGAATAGTAGATAAACTTGCTTTTACGCCAACATTTGTCCTGATCTTTGCGGTCGACTCGTGAGAGGTGGATGCTTCTCTCAAATCGCTCTCTTATCAATATCGGAAAGCACTTTATTATTACCTTTATGATTTCGACCATATCCCGACTTATTACGTAAGAAATTGTATATAACTTATCGACTCCTGCCGGTTTTTTTCGATATTTCAGTTATTGAAAGCTTTAACTCTTCAAAGGCTTCGATTTTTGCTTTCTCTTCAACCGAAAACGCTTTTCTTTTACCCATATTAATAAAAATAGAGCACGTGAGCAGTACAAAAAATTTGGTGTCAATAAGTATTCAACTTCCGAAGATAAATGAAAGACAAATTGCATGTGCTAACTTGATGATGCAAAAATTGCGTCATTTTCCGATTAAAAATAGAAGAAAATAACAAAAATCAAATAACGGGACATTATTATCGCATGTTCTCTTTGCCAGTGATAGTGCATACACAGATGAAAGAAATAGAAAACAATAAAGTAGCAGTTAGTTAACAACAACAAAAACAGAAGCAATCATATTCGGCTGATGAAGATGTGCTAACCTGATGACGCAAAGTGTATGTAAGTTAATAACATTTTCGTCGAATGATGGATATTGAAATTATACGTAAAATATTTTAATATTAAGTTTTATCAACATCTGAGAGTTGAGAGAGCTAAAATGTTGGGTTACACTCGAACCCAGCTTTTCTGTACTTGTTTTTTAGTATTTATTGTTAATGTTACAGAAACCAAACATTTGTGAATTTGTCATAGTCCTTTGTAAGATACAAATTCTTGATAAATATAATTTCTTTTTTTTCGAACTATTTTATTTTGTGTAATAACATATTTTTAGTTTATTTGTTAAATATAGTCAAAATCTTACTAATATTACAGTCACCGACTAAACCTCGTACTGAGCAGTTGAGTTAGCGTCTTTCTCTGAGTTTATAGCTATTCATATAGCTCTCTTTTGATGTTCTTTTTTTTGCACTACGGTCTGCTTACTTAAGTAACGCGATTAATTCTTATTTTAAGTAAGAAATATATCCAATACTTATATCAGTGTATTATAATTTTTCCACTATGCCCCCGGCGGGCTCCCAGTTCGGGGACAACAGGTTTGCTGCGCTGGCCCAAGGTCCCCAACGAAAACGTAAAAAATCGTATCAAAAATTGCAAGATGCTTTTTCTGACTTACCGCCAATAAAAAATGATGACCCAAAGTATATTGTGATTAAATCCGACGAGAATTCTACACCCCTTTCGAAGGTTTCTTGTTTTCGTGTTTACAATGCCTTACTTACGCGACGGCTGCCTATTACTGCTAGTGAAAAATAAGCAAGTAGCAGAAAAGTTTATAAAAACGAAATGTCTTCTCAACATTGGCGCTGTTAGTGCTAGCTATCATCAACATCTTAATTGTAACAAAGGCACCATTTATGCACCGTTTTTAAACGATGTGCATGAAATCGAAATAATAGAAGGACTGAGTTCTTACGAAGTTTCCGCGGTTTATAAGTTCACTCGCAAAGTTGAAGGTGTTATAAAGCCTACTGGTGTTATGCTAATATCATTCAACAGTTATACCCTTCCAAACAAAATAAACATCGTATGGAGGATGACCTCTGTGCGACCGTACGTGCCAAATCCAATGCGCTGCAGGTCATGCCAAAAATTGGGTCATACGCAAAAACATTGTAAAGGTTCCCCAACATGCGAAATTTGCAATTTCCCTTCTCCACACGATAATGACTGCATCCGAGTTATGTGTGCGAATTGTTCTGGCGAGCATCGTTCTTCTGACTATACGTGTCCAAAGTATATGCAAACCAAAGAAATTTTAAAAATAAAGACACTAGAAAAGTGCAGTATGCACGAAGCCCTTAAAAAGTATAGAGAAAATACTTCCCTCCCTTCCCTCACTGCTAGCTTTGCACATGTGCTTAAACCTACAAAAGAGGTATCCTCTGTATCCATCACACCAACAAAAATTTCAGCCATCAACAATTCCACAAAATCTAAAAATACTCATAGAATTGCCGACAATGACTTGCCTAGTACATCAAAACAAAACGCAGAGGTCACCTCTGCTCCCAACTCATCAATAAACTCTTTAAACATTAAACGCCAACAACAAACATATTTCCATCAACAAGATTGCATCGATCAGTTCAGACTACAACATCGTCTCACATTCAGCTAAAAATATCAGCGACAACTGTACCCAACAAGCCTCTTTCTTAAATCCCAAACTTTTCAGTCCAACAACAGCCTCTCTCATTTCTAACTTAAACAACTCCTTAAACTCGCTTAATAAATATACTGACTTCAACAACACTACTACCAACACTACCGTGCAGTCTAATCCACCTAATCACGAAAATCTCTTTCCAACAACAAGCAATTCCAACGATAATCAATACTCTACTCAACATACTGAACAAATAGAAATTGACTCTGAATAAATACGCTTAGCCTTTACTCTCTTTTGAACTAGTACTCAATTGGTTACACTCAGCTTCAACTGACTGCTCATACGAGTTGATATTCTAGCTCTCTTCTGTTTCCCTTTTTCTTTTTTTCCTACATAGATCTTATGATTCCATTATTGCAATGGAATTTAAACGGCTACACTAATAATTACAATGAGCTTCAATTATTAACACAAGATCATGCCCCAGCTATTATACTCTTAAGTGAAACTCACATCTCTTTCAACTTGTCGGCTTTTACTCCTAAGCAGTACATTGGCATGTTTCACAATCTTCCACATATTAGCACAGGTAAAAGAGGTATTGCGATTCTCATAAGAAGAGATATTCCACACAAAATTAATGCCATTCAATCCAACTTGCTGGCTATGTCGATCGAAATTATCTTAGTTAAAAAAATCACCATTATCTGCACCTATATTGCACCAGATGAACATTTTACCAGTACAGACATCCTGTAATTAATCAACCAAGCTTCTACTCCTTTAATTTTCGCTGGTGATTTTATTGCATGGAGTCCACTATGGGGCTCTCCAATAGCCAACAAGAAGGGCAAATGCATTGACGACGCTTTAATTTCCTTTAACTTAATATGTTTGAATAACGGATCCGCGACACACTTTTCCACTCACTCCACTTTTTCCCATGTAGATCTTACAATGTGCACCGACACACTTGCCACAGAGTGCGAATGGAGTATACTCGATCACCTGCATGGAAGCGATCACTTCCCCATTGTACTAAAATTGCACCTAGGTTCAACAACTAAAAATCACAAAATAAATAAGGTATTCAAAACTGATTACGCTGATTGGGAGAAGTTTCAGACACATTGTGAGATAAATGGCAATAATACCCCAATATCTGACAACCCTAACCAAGAAAGTGCGAGTTTAACAAAAATTATCCGTTCAGCAGCGAATGTTAGCATGCCTCATACAAAGCCAACAGCAAGTTCAAAGAGTGTTCCTTGGTGGAATAAAGAAATCGCTGAATTGCGGGCAAAAAAACAGACAGCTTGGTATGAATACAAACGCGCTCGTTCACTAGTCAACTTAATATCTTTCAGGAAAGCCAATGCTCTTTTCCGTCGTTCCGCGAAACAGGCCAAGCGTAAATGTTTTCAGGATTTCACAAGCAAAATAAATCCTTCGTCTAGTCCTAAGTTAATATGGAACGCTTTAAAAAACTTTCTGGAGTGCCTAGAAATCTAACCATTCAATGCGTAAAGGGGCCAACAGGTTTGGTAACCAATCCATCCGATATTTCCGAGTTATTTGCAAACCACTATTCTGAAACAAGCTCAGATATTTCATTCAGCACACAGTTTCAAACCACTAAAACCACCACACTGTCCGACACTTCCTACTCTGTCTCCCCTCTTTCTTTTTCTGCCAAACAAATAGAAACCAGCATTTCACTGTCTGAATTCGAGTTCGTTGCATCTACCGTTAAGGGTAAGTCCCCGGGGCAAGATAAAATTTCTTTTCCAATTATCAGACATATGTCAAAAAGTCTCAAGCTCCGATTGGTAAAGCTTTATAACAAAATTTTCAATACTGGTGTCTACCCCCAATTTTGGAAAACGTCCTGTGTTATACCAATACTTAAACCACACAAATCATCCGATGAACTTGCTAACTATAGGCCGATTTCCCTCCTTCCATACCGCTTGATGTGGTATGCTCAGCGAAACAAGTTCATATCACCGAATCAAGTCGCCTACAAAAAAGGTCAAGGCACATTAGATGCTTTAATCCAACTAGACTACTTCATTACTAACGCTTTGTCCAGCAAAAACCACGTGTCCGTACTATCTCTGGACTTTCACAGAGCTTTCGACAAAATTGGAGCCCATATTATTATTCGACAACTTAGAAAATGGAAAATAGGCCAGAATATGATACGTTTTATTACTAACTTTCTCACAAACAGAAAACTCAAAGTCAACGTAAATGGTTTTCTTTCTTCAACACTCCCGCTTTCTAATGGTACGCCGCAAAGCTCACCTCTTTCAGCCCTCCTTTTTATCATTGCTTTCGATGATATTAGTCCAGCTCTATGCTGACGATGTCTATGCTGACGATGTCCTAATCTACACAAAAGTCTCTGACGTTAATTTAGCTCAATCCTTATTTACTACTATTCTCGCCAGAATTGAGACTTGGTCACTGGAGTCTGGTGCTTCACTTTCCTTAGACAAAACACATATCCTTCATGTATGGAGGAAGCAAAATTGCAACGGTATTTCACTAACCCACAATAAAACTAACATCGAATGTAAAATACAGCTGAAAATACTAGGATTATTTTTTGACTCTAATTATAATTTTAATGCTCACTGTAAATATGTCAGAAACTCATTAATGTCACGATTAAATATTGTTAAATATCTCTCGTCTAAGCATTCATTTATCCATCGGAACACACTAGTCAATGTTGTCAGAGCTTTGCTAACTTCAAAAATAGATTATGGGCTCCCCATCTATGGCAATTGCTCCAAAAACAGTATCAACCTTTTAAATGCACCTTACCATTGCGCAATACGGCGAAGTCTCCGGGCCTTTCCAACCTCGCCAATAAAAACGATAATGGCTGAATCTGGTTTACCAACTATTCAAAATAAAATTATAGATTCTTCGCTTCAAATTCTTGCGAAAACGGCTGAGAACACCAACCCATTACTAAATACGACTATCACCCATGCCACGAAAAAAAGAAAAATTCCAAGAATACAATCGGCTATTTCGAGATGCTTAAGTTTCGCTGCAGAAAATAATATTTTACGTAACGCAACACGCAAATTCACCACTCGACATCCTCCCTGTCTGATCAATGGTAAAATACTACAGAATAAGCTTATGTTTTTGTCCAAGCAAAATCCACAAAACGAAGTCTTTCAACAAACCTTTGCTGAACTGGAATCTAATTACACAAATAATGGCTGGAAGTTATTGTTTACGAATGGCTCCAAGTCCATCGATTCCACTTCGATAGCAGATGTATAGTACCCTTCATGAAGTTAATTACGCAAAAAAGACTAAAGGAAAGTTTCTCATCTGTACAGACAGCAAATCGTGTATGTCTGCAATAACGTCTCCTTCCAATCGCAATCCCATAATAGAAGTTATCAGGGACGCGGTCATTGGTGCCCCTCAGAAAATCCAAGTAATGTGGATCCCTGGCCATGCTGGTATTACAGGCAACCACTTTGCAGACCTCGCTGCGAAAAATGTAGCCAGAACTCCTGCCTTAACATACTACGTCTCAACCAAGCAAGACATTTCTAACCTTATTAAGCACAAAAGGCATCAAAAAAACGCAAGCGAATGGAAAACATTTAAATATCACTACGCGGTCATAAACCCAGCCAGAAATCGTATAATCTACTCGTCAACAGTTCCAACTAGCGCAATGAAGACATATACTCGATTAAGGATTGGACACACTATCATAACACACGCCCACTTACTATCGGGTAAAAGCCCATCCATTTGCCCCCTTTGCGATGACACCGCTTCTATCAAACACTTACTCACACTCTGTCCGATGCTTCACCCAACAGCCCACAACTCTGGCAACATTGATCTCATAAAACTACTAAGTGAACCTTTAGAAAAAAACGTGATGATTGTATATAGATTCTTAAAAACCAACGATTTGTTAAAATATATTTAAGCAACTTACATCTTTACTAATCCTTAGCAAATAGAATTTTTCACCTAGTTATAATTACAAGACGGCTGAAGGCCTCGTAGCCAGTGCTGCGTTTATGTATTTATATAATAAAACTCTTTTTGTTACATGAATTATTATAAATAAATAAAATAAATTACTAATATTAATTAAAATATTTAATATTTGTACATATTTATATTATATACTATTTATTATGTACTATTTGTACATATTTAGGCTACGATTAAGAATAGCTTCCCCGGATTTTGGCTATCAATGGAAAGGTAACGTTCTCCAGATCACGAAAATATATATATACATATAGTTGCCGTTGACTTATAGTTTTTAATGAAGTTAAACAATTCACAACTTGTAACTTGATAATTTGTATATTGTGAATGACTTGGAGGATGGAGTCATGTGTAGAAGTTCACGCAAGTGAGGAAAGTTCTCTGATCGCCATTCACTTGTGAGTGGCCAGAAACGATTCTTTTACATATGACTCAAACAGCTCACGACTTCCGGTCTTTGACCAAGTATCCTCTGGGTAGCCTAAGAACATCCGTTTGAAGGCGAGCTAAAGTGAGAAGGCGAAACATCCCCTCCGCAGGGTTGTGCGCTGGGTTTGGGACCCGCCACGTAAAAAAAAACACCCCCAATGAAAGGAAGCAACAAGCCTCGGATGAGAGACCCCCCTTTCGATGACGACCATGGCAAACGAAATAAGGACTACGAATTAAGGGAAGCACTCTTAATTAGGAAGGTGCCGCTGCCCAGCTGGTTGATGTCCTCGCGAAAATAAGGGCTGACATCACCGAGTAAGTCCTTGCGGCATTGTAGTAAATTCAGCCTCCACGACGAAACATCCCCAAATGGATTGAGGCTGCTTGACTTCGCCGGGGCCCGAAATATGGTTATCTGTAGTACTAGATTCCAGCATAAGAAGATTCATCAAGCTACCTGGCTGTCTCCGGATCGAAAAACTACCAACCAGATCGATCATGTTGTGATAGACGGAAGACACGTCTCCAGTGTTTTAGATGTGCGTGCGCTCCGAGGTCCTAACATCGACTCGGACCATTATCTTGTTGCTGGTAACATTCGCACCCGCCTCTGTGCAGCAAAAAACCCACGCCGCCAAACACAAGGAAGGTTCGACGTCGCGAAGCTGCAATCACAACAGACAGCCGAACGATTTTCTACTCGGCTTGCACTCCTGCTCTCTGAGAGCACTCGTCAACAACTCGGTATAAGGGAACTGTGGGACGGCATTTCAAAATGCTTACGTACAGCTGCATCCAAACCATTGGTTTTCGGAAAGTGCAAAAGAACAGCTGGTACGACGAGGAGTGTCGTGTCGCAGCGGAGAGAAAACAGGCTGCCTACCTCGCAACGTTACGATCGACCACTACACGTGCGGTATGGGATAGATACCGAGAGTTGAAGAGGGAAGCGGGACGCATTTGTAGACAGAAGAAGAAAGAGGCCGAAATGCGTGAGTACGAAGAGCTTGATAAGCTGGCCGACAGGAGTAATGCTCGAAAATTCTACGAAAAAACGCGGCGGCTTACACAAGGTTTCAAAACCGGAGCATACTCTTGTAGAACCCCCAAAGGTGATCTAGTCACCGAAGCCCAGAGCATTCTTACATTATGGAGGGAACACTTCTCCAGCCTACTGAATGGCAGTGAACGTACAACGCCAGGAGAAGGCGAACCCGATTCCACAATCGATGACGATGGAGCAGACGTTCCATTGCCCGACCATCAAAAAGTTCGAATAGCAATTACACGTCTGAAGACCACCAAAGCGGCGGGGGCCGATGGATTGCCGGCCGAGCTATTCAAACACGGCGGCGAAGAGCTGATAAGGAGCATACATCAGCTTCTTTGTAAAATATGGTTGGACGAAAGCATGCCCAATGATTGGAATTTAAGTGTGCTATGCCCAATCCATAAAAAGGGAGACCCCACAATATGCGCCAACTACCGTGGGATTAGCCTCCTCAACATCGCATATAAGGTTCTATCGAGCGTATTGTGTGAAAGATTAAAGCCCACCGTCAACAAACTGATTGGACCTTATCAGTGTGGCTTTAGACCTGGCAAATCAACAACCGACCAGATATTCACCATGCGCCAAATCTTGGAAAAGACTCGTGAAAGGAGAATCGACACACACCACCTCTTTGTCGATTTCAAAGCTGCTTTCGACAGCACAAAAAGAGCTGCCTTTATGTCGCGATGTCTGAATTTGGTATCACCGCACAACTAATACGGCTGTGCAAACTGACGTTGAGCAAGACTAAAAGCTCCATCAGGATCGGATACCAAACGAAGTTTCAGACAAGGCGACTCCCTATCGTGCGACTTCTTCAATCTGCTGCTGGAGAAAATAATTTGAGCTGCAGAACTTAAACGAGCAGGTACCATCTTTTATAAGAGTGTACAGCTGCTGGCGTATGCCGATGATATTGATATCATCGGCCTCAACACCCGCGCCGTTAGTTCTGCTTTCTTCAGAATGGAGAATTAGTAAGTCTGGTAGTGAACAACGACAAGACGAAATATATTCTGTCATCGAACAAACAGTCGTCGTACTCGCGACTTGGCTCTCACGTCACTGTTGACAGTCATAACTTTGAAGTCGTAGATAATTTCGTCTATCTTGGAACCACCAACAATGTCAGCCTTGAAATCCAACGCAGGACAACTCTTGGCAGCAGGTGCTACTTCGGACTGAGTAGGCAATTGAGAAGCAAAGTCCTCTCTCGACGAGCAAAAACCAAACTCTATAATTCGCTCATAATTCCCGTCCTGCTATATGGGCAGAGGCTTGGACGATGACAACAACTGATGAGTCGACATTGCGAGTTTTCGAGAGAAAAGTTCTGCGAAAGGTCATGTTGTCCGGATAGACGAAAACACTCCAGCTCTTAAAGTATTCGACGCAGTACCCGTCGGAGGAAGGACCAAGTGGAGAAGGACCTGGTTGCGCTTGGAATATCCAATTGGCGCCACGTAGCGAAAAGAAGAAACGACTGGCGCGCTGTTGTTAACTCGGCTATAATCGCGTAAGCGGTGTCTACGCGCAATAAAGAAGAGGAAGAATGACTTTTTCATTAATATTATGCACTTTTAACTTAGTAACACTTTACTATAATGTTTCTGTATATTAATATTTTTAATATTTATTGGAAATAAAGCTTTATTTTAATTATTTTTTTTAGTGAAATTCTCTGCATTTTCACAGTAAAAAAAGGGTTGCATACTGCCTAGTTGACAACGAAAGAAAATAAGCAAAAACTTTATACCCAAAACACAACATAAATGGAAAACGCAAAAATCTTTAGCAAATTTTTATTAAAGAAAAATAGGTGCAGAAAGGAGTTATACGCGAAAGAACTCTGAACACCACGGTATTGGACCAACCAGGGTTATTTTTTTGATGCGCGGCCGAAGGCCCCCAGTGCAGAGAGGAGTTCTGCGCGAAGGAACTCTGAACACCCCGGTGTTGGATCGACCAGGGTTTTTTTTTGTTAATGCGCGGCCGAAAGCCGCCAGTGCCGAAAGGAGTTCTACGCGAAATAACTCTGAATTTTTTAAAGCTTGTATAAAAAGTTATAATACCGTGAAGGGTATAACTCCCTTTTTAACACTTCATTTTCTTTAACGGGAATAATTCTAGCAACAATTGTACTGTTATTCTTCAAACTAAGTCCTGTTTCTCTTTTTTGTTTCGCTTTTTCTCTTAAATTTGGCGAAGCAATTAAGCAAGTGTTTAGTCAGTGATTTTTAAATATTTTAATTTCACCTAATTTGTTTTTTTATTAAAAAGAAAAAAATTATAAAATGTGTGCACAACGATCAGGTATGTATGTATGTATATTATCAAATATTTCTAAATTTTTAAATTTTTAATTAAGTATTCTCTGTAGATTTCGATGAACCTTCCACCAGCCGCGCTGTACGATAAAGTGCATCGAATGTTCTCACCGTTGCAGAATTAAAAAAAATGTGGAACATAACCAAAGTTGTGGAGACGTTTAGCACAAGGGTGAAGTGCATTGCCTTTGCGGAACAAGAGGGCTAAATTTTAAGGAGTAAATTGTGCCACAAGCATAAAACGCCCATGATCCCAACTCTAGCGGGGAATAATACGGTGGGGTCTTTTAGATACCGTAGAGGTAGTTGCCGTTCGCTGGCTGCTGTATTGAGGGCCAAAGGTACCTGGTTCGAAAAGGCGAAGATACCATTGCCTCAGATATTTTATCTGATGTTCGCATACGCTTCTCATTGGTCTCAGACAGAAGTCCGAAAAAACAGTTTTATAGCTATTTTGTCAACATCTACCATCTGCGATTGGTACAGCTATTGTCGGGAAGCCGTTGTGTTGTATCAAATAGACCACGAAGAGACTGTGGGGAAAATTGGTGGTCCCGGAAAAATTGTGCAAATCGATGAAAGCAAATTTGGAAAACGGAAATACAATAAAGGTATTTTTATATAAAATTTTACGTACTCACTTATTTTCTCATATTTCAGGTAGAAGAGTTGAAGGTCACTGGGTACTGGGCATGATAGCGGATGGGAGCGAGGACTTGAGGTTGGAAGTGTGTCCCGAGAATGTTAGATCTGCTGAGGTTCTCATACCAATAATCAAGAAGCACGTGGCGAAAGGGTCAATTATATGTACCGAGTTTTGGAGGGCATATAATTGTCTTTCCGATCATGGGTATGAGCACCGAAGGGTCAATCACAGTGATCCCGAACATCCCTTTGTCGCCCCAGACGGGACACACACTCAAAGGATTGAGTCACAGTGGCGTGTTATCAAAAGATTCTTTTTAAAGGACAATTACTGTAACCAACAAAACTATTAGAAGATTTGCTTGTAGATGACTCCATATAACTTTTCACTTCACACTTTTACACTTTACTATATTTCAATAACTTCACTATTCACTATACGAGCACAGCAAGTTCTGCTCCTATCAAGATCACTTCTTGAACTGATTCTGAGAGGACATAGCGCCTAATTATATACGCACCCCTATATACAAAACAAAAAGATGGTACTGTCGACCAGTCAGTGTCAACAATTGAAATAGAACAAGTAAGGAAGGGCTAAGTTCGGGTGTCACCGAACATTTTATACTCTCGCATGATAAAGTGATAATCGAGATTTCATTATCCGTCATTTACATATTTTTCAAATACCGTATTTGTGTAAAGTTTTATTCCGCTATCATCATTGGTTCCTAATGTATATGTATGTATATAATACAGAGAAGGCATCAGATGGAATTCAAAATAGCGTTATATTGGAAGAAGGCGTGGTTGTTAACCGATTTCACTCATATTTCGTACATGTCATCAGGGTGTTAAGAAAATATTACATACCGAATTTCATTGAAATCGGTGGAGTAGTTCCTGAGATATGGTTTTTGGTCCATAAGTGGGCGACGCCAAGCCCATTTTCAATTTTTAAAAAAAGCCTGGTTGCAGCTTTTTTCTGCCATTTCTTTCGTAAAATTTAGTGTTTCTGACGTTTTTTGTTAGTCGTTTAACGCACTTTTAGTGATTTTCAACATAACATTTGTATGGGTGGTGGGCGTGGTTATTATCCGATTTCTTCCATTTTTTAACTGTATATGGAAATGCCTGAAGTAAACAACTCTATAGAATTTGGTTGACATAGCTATAGTAGTTTCGGAGGAATGTACTAAAAACTTAGTAGGGGGCGGGGCCACGGTCACTTTCCAAAAAAAATTACGTCCAAATATGCCCCTCCTTAATGCATTCCTTTGTGCCAAATTTCACTTTAATATCTTTACTTATGGCTTAGTTATGACACATTATAGGTTTGCGGTTTTCGCCATTTTGTGGGCGAGGCAGTTGGTCGATTTTACCCATCTTCGAACTTAACCTTCTTATGGAGCCAAGAAATACGTGTACCAAGTTTCATCATGATATCTCAATTTTTACTCAAGTTACAGCTTGCACGGACGGACGAACGGACAGACAGACATCCGGATTTCAACTCTACTCGTCACCCTGATCACTTTGGTATATATAACCCTATATCTGACTCTTTTAGTTTTAGGACTTACAAACAACCGTTATGGGAACAAAACTATAATACTCACCTTAGCAACTTTGTTGCGAGAGTATAAAAATTTGGCGAGAAAATACTCATCTGGCAGGCTATTTGCTCTTGTGGCCTTAAGACCGCTCCATTTTTCACAAAGGGTACTATATCGGCCGACAATTATAAGAAGGAGTGTCTAAACCGTCGCCTAATACCATTTTATAAGAAACACATCGTGTCAACAATATTTTGGCCTGATTTAGCCGCAATGCACTATGTTCATTCTACTTTGGCTTTGTTGAAGGATAACAATGTCAATTCTGTTAAAAAAGAGGAGAACCCTTCAAACGCTCCAGAATTTCGCCCGATAGAGAAGTATTGGGCAATTGACAAACGGAATTTGAAAAAGAATCATCGAGTTGCCGAAAACGTCGGCATAAATTAAGAGAATAATTTTTTTTTACTAGTTTTAATTAAAAGTGGATAAAAACTCTTCTATTTGTTATTAAAAAAAGTTACAAGCAAAAATTAATAAAATCCGTTAAGTTACAAATAAAAAATTGTGTGCAGTTTCTTTTCGGTACAGTGCTTACTACCGCTCCGACATATACATGAACGGTTTGGTATGTATGTATGTATGTATGTATGTATAAATAGCATTGTCTCAATAATCCATACAACGCAGCTTGTTTAAAAAAATCAAACACATGTTTTCAGTTGCTTGAAATGTAAATTTGTGTCTTCAAATTATTAAAACGCTGAAAATAAAACTTAGCCATTTAAGTTTATTTTACATAACAAGAATTATTTGCTTTTTTCGTTATGATTTATTATTTGGAAAATAATTTCACAATTTCAAACCAAAGAAAAGGAAAAAGTTTACTTTACAAAAAAACAACTTGTCAATTAAGCATATTTACATTTATTGTTTTTCTTAGCTGGCTCACTGTGTCCACTGCGCTTAGATAGGTGTGCATACATATATCTGCTTATATCGGCACGATATTTACATTAGAGAGTAATACCTTTTCTCGCTTTGAAATATTGCATACTTTTAGGCATAAGTCACGCGCGAAACTTGGTAGTACTGGTTGTTGGAAGCATATGTATATGTATACTTTTCGTTGCCCTAGTTTTATAATTAGTAAATGGCTATCAAATATTTTGAATTTCTTGTTATTTCAAGCAGATTTCTTATTTCATTATAATTAATATTTTTATTATATTTATCTACTAGACAAAAGTAGTTAGGCCTTTATTTATTAACAAGGTTTGTTTCTTTCAATTATTTTTTAATATAACTATTAATTTTTATGTTTATAAGTATTGTACACTATGGCGGGTAAAAATAGAATGTTTTGTTTCGCTTAGTACGCCGCCCAATTTGATTATTTTAATGCCACAATTTTGTATACTCTTGCAACGTGATGCTACTATGTATTATAATAATTTTGTTCAAGCTGTAACTTGAGTAAGCATTCAGATATCTTGAGGTATGTGGGTTTTTTTGTATAAGAAAATTACGCGTTCGTTAATGGGCGTTATCGGACCACTATCATGGGCACAAATCGTTATTAACCAAAAATCTATAAAGTGCCATAACTAAGCACTGAATTAAGATATAAAGGGGCGCCAATGGAGGTATGGAGGGGAGGAAAACATTTTCGAAAAATAGCACAATTTTAAATTCCATTTGTTTTTTTTTCATTTTCCTTGTACACAAAATACACACGAACAATGCCACCTTATGACCAAAAATTGTTCATATTGAACTAAACTAAAATAGTTCGAGCTGCAGAACTAAATAGAGAAGGTACCATCTTTTATAAGAGTGTACAGCTGCTGGCGTATACCGATGATATTGATATCATCGGCCTCAACACCCGCGCCGTTAGTTCTGCTTTCTCCAGACTGGACAAGAAGCAAAAGAAATGGGTCTGGCAGTGAACGAGGGCAAGATGAAATATCTCCTGTCATCAAACAAACAGTCGTCGCACTCGCGACTTGGCACTCACGTCACTGTTGACAGTCATAACTTTGAAGTTGTAGATAATTTCGTCTATCTTGGAACCAGCGTAAACTCCACCAACAATGTCAGCCTAGAAATCCAACGCAGGATAACTCTTGCCAACAGGTGCTACTTCGGACTGAGTAGGCAATTGAGAAGCAAAGTCCTCTCTCGACAAACAAAAACCAAACTCTATAAGTCACTCATAATTCCCGTCCTGCTATATGGTGCAGAGGCCCGGACGATGACAACAACTGATGAGTCGACGTTACGAGTTTTCGAGAGAAAAGTTCTGCGAAAGATTTATGGTCCTTTGCGCGTTGGCCACGGCGAATATCGCATTCGATGGACGAATATACGAGATATACGATGACATTGACATAGTTCAGCAAATTAAAAGACAGCGGCTACGCTGGCAGAGGAAGAGGAAGACCTCCACTCCGTTGGAAGGACCAGGTGGAGAAGGACCTGGCTACGCTTGGAATATCCAATTGGCGCCACGTAGCGAAAAGAAGAAACGACTGGCGCGCTGTTGTTAACTCGGCTATAATCGCGTAAGCGGTGTCTACGCCAATTAAGAAGAAGAAGAAGAACTAAACTTTTAAGTTACTTAGTACCGAATATTTGGACCCTAGTACATATAGCTGACTTTTTATCGAAAATAGTAGTCAATGTGTGAGATATAAAACTGAAAATCAGGGATAATCCTTCTATGATCATAGTATGTCTGTATGTCAAAAGGCCAATACTTCCCTTAGTCCCATTATACCTATCATATTTAAATATTCTCTAACTTCCGGGTGACTTTATACCGTATATGTCGACCAAAATGTTAGTTATCTCTATTACAATGAGAGGGTGTTTTGCTCATAACAGTGTAACCTTGTGCCCAAAAGCGAACCATTGTTGTGCTACAAGAACTGATACAGCATGGTCTCCGTAAACTACACAAATTTCATTGGTGGCTTGCGTGGTATTCTTCCCTTTTTTATACAAAAATTTCAAAATATAGCGAATTTCTTCATTATTTTCATTCATTTTTACGAGAAAACTCGATTCTCGAGTAGAAACCGAATCGAGTTTACCATCCCAACTGACAGCCATCGCGTGCACATATAATAACTTCCGCAGAATAACCACCACAAAAAAAAAGATTTTTTTTCCATGTAATTTATATGGAAAACAGAAAATTTGAAAGAGGCACCTCTTAATATTAATATTAAGAGCTCATCTTTTGAGTGACTTTTTTTTACACATTTCGAAAGTTTTGAGCCTGTTTTGCAGTTGAAAAAAAAAGGTTGCCTCAAAATGGCACACCCTAATACATATGTATGTATATATATTTCCTTTTAAATTTAAATAAAAAATGAGGACTCGACAGCTCTCAAAATAATTAATGAAAGATGTTTTCTAAATTTAACTTTTAAAAATAGCTTCGGAAGGCCTATCTATTAGGTCTGCATGCGTTTTTCATTTTTTACCAACATTTCTGGGTTACTTCGAAGTTGAATGGGTATCACTATCTGCACATTCTCTAGATTTGTTTTTGTTGCTCGCAGTTTACGATACAACAAATTTAAGGCATTTCTTTAGACCCTCCGCTATATCATTAGTTTTTTAATCAACCCATTCTCCTTGCAATAGACAGTCAAAGTAGCAACTTCAACAACAACAGTTCGGCAGCTTTAATCACCCATAATTACATTGTTTACAAGTTTGTTGTCGCTTCGTGTCGTTAATCGCACAGTTTATGCGCTGCGCTCAAGTCGGTTGGATAAAGTCACTGTGCGCATTTCGAAGTTGCCCTTACAACATTGAGTGGCTTGGCCGCCCGAGCGACTAGTTCGCGTGTCAGCTGTCCATGTGAAGCGATTGTGAATCAGCCAAGTGGCAAATTTATCAAATAAAACCCGCGCTTTGTTGGAATTAAGTACAAATCGCCATGAACTCGGAGTGTTGGATGGAAAGTTGCACTTATAATTTATTTATACATATAGATATATAAATGTGATTGTGTGGATGTATGTAAATATAAAATAGTTCTGTAAACCCTGCAAGACGTGAATGAGCTCAAATCTTCGTTCGTGCGCAAGCGCCACTTGCAACATCATCCACAAACAGCCGCATTTTGCCACCAAGTCGCAATGTTGCATAAATGCAACAATTTGTAGATATTTGAACTTTTGTGCATACAAATTGTTCATTTTGCCGCTCACCACTCGCTGCGGCTATCCAACGCTGCTACACGGGATTAAATCATACATATTTATACGCTTGTTTGTTTTTATCGTACCAATTTCAATGAGTAACCGAAAATTCCCAAGCTTCATTGCGAGTTGGCCGGTTTAAACATCGATTGCCTGCATCTTTGGCTTTGCATGCCATTCGCTTTTATTTTCATTGCCTGCGTTTTGTTGCATGCCACAATGTCGCTTGATACATAGCTGCAGCACGATGTTCGGATTGTCGTTGAACCGTCGCTGCTATTTCATAATGAAAATTTGCCTAAAACACGAAATTTGTTTGCCGATTGTATAATCGCTCGCATAGGCTACAGCATGAAAAATGCGCAAACGCTTGCAGTATCGCTGGGTTTTCTTGCCGGTTTGACAACGTCGGATCTTATCGCTACGGCAACATTTCGCAATAAATATAAGGTATATTGTAATTTCTGGCGGCCGTAAATGTGATAATTTTAAATATTTTATGTATTCTCGGGCAAGAGATAGAGAAGCAGGAGATGTTGAATAACTGTTCTCAAGTAATTTAATTTAAAAAAATTATATAGTGAAGAAAACAACCTTTATTCTTGATAGTCGCCTTTTGTGCAATACAATTTTTTAGTTTTAGCCGATTTTTTTATATTTTTTGTATTTTTTTCATTTTTGAAAATTTGATAATTTTTTTTTAAATAAATAAAAAAAATATAAAAAATATATAAAAAAAAACATCGGCCCACTCCGGAATTAGCAAAGATAGTTGTCAAATTAATCGATGTTTTTTTTGAAGAAAAAAAAATTAAAAAAAACGGCGAACTTCCAAAAAAATTTATTTAAAAAAGAATTGTCAAATTTTTAAAAATGAAAAAAATAAAAAAAATATCAAAAAAAAAATACGCCCACTCCGGGATTCGCAGGGATAGTTGTCAAATTAATTGAAGTTTTTTTTTGAGGAAATGAAAAAAAAATGGCGACCTTCCAAAAAAAAAATGACGATTTTACTTAAAAAGACCGATTATTTTATATAATTGATCGTGTTAAATTTTTTTCATGTATTTTTTCGAAAAGTTCATTCAAAAGCAAAAATTAAAAAAAAGGTCCCCAAAAGTCAATTTCTACAAAAGTTATGGCTATTTGAAAATAAAAAAAATCCATTTTTTTTGAAAAATTCATAACTTTTTTGAAGTTGGACAAACAATTTTGAAAAAATTCTCAAGAATGTTTTTCAAAGGGTAGAAAAGGATGGATAAGTTTCAGCAAAGTCTAAAGGGGTCGGGTTCAAAAGTGGTTGATTTGGTATGGAATACCCCATATGTAGGTACAAAATTTAATAAAGAGAACTTGTCAAACCAACTGGCAATGTAAACACATGTTTTTGGCATTTATATTCAACACTTCTTCTTCTTTATTGGCGTAGACATGACCTAGCCAGCGTACTTTCCTTCTTCCTTACTTGGATGAACTTCTACAGATTGCTCCATCGTCCATTCAAAACATTGGGTAGTCGAAAAAGTCTTTTCGTATTTTGTCAATAGATATCGTTGCAGTAGTATATCTCCAGTGCTGTCGATACAATGTGATACCATCGTGTTGGAAAGGTGAGATGTTAAGCTTCATTTAACCAAAAAATTAAATTCGGGAAAGTTGAAAAAAAGTTACAGCTGTTCAAAAATGAGTGAAAATAATGAAGAAATTCTCAATATTTTTTTTTGCGGGTGAGGGGGTGGAAAATGCCTTCCGCATCATCGGTGCTGTCGTCACAGCAGCGGTATGTGCCACTTGCAGGTCACTAAAAACCCCCCTCTAAGGAACCGTCGCCCACCCTGGGACCGCGTTTGCATTACTTCAGGGTGGCGTTCCATTTTTCTCATTGAGAGATTTACATCTGCGCATCCCAGGTCCCGCTTTTTGCTGCGAAATTCTTGATGATCTCCCAGTTTGCTTCACTCTCCAACATGACGCTGACTAAATTGTCCGCGTTTATTGGGCCAACCAGGTTTTCTACGGCGGTGCGTTCTTGTTGCCAGCGCACACATTCAAAGAATGTGTGTTCAGCGTCGTCTTCTGTCGCGTCGTTATATAGGCATGACGGCTCTTCGACTTTTCCCATTCTGTGGAGGTACTTTTTGAAGTATCCGTGACCGGATAGTAACTGAGTTGTGTAAAAATCGACTTCTCCGAATTTACGGCTTGTCCATAAGTCTAGATTTTTTATTAGCCTGGCCGTCCATCTGCCGCGACTTTCATTCTCCCATCTTTGTTGTCATGTTGTTATTGTGTCTCTCCTTATTTGTTGAATTGCGCTCTTGTTGTTATTGGATGATTTCTTTAGCTCCCACAGCTTTTTCCTTTCATATGCTAGAAGGTCAATTTGGGCATTACCGCTTATAACTAATATTGCATCGCCTGATACTGTCCGGTACGCTGATGCAACTCTGAGGGCTGCGGTGCGGTGCACTCTGACCATTACCTTACGCCGATTTTCCTTTTTAAGAGCGTCTGCCCAGATCTCGGCTCCGTATAGTAAGACGCTCATTGTCGTCGACATTAGGAGCTTTCTCTTTTCTTGGGTGGGGCCCCCTATGTTGGCCATTAATCGACTCAGTTGAGAGGTGATCTTCGCTGCCTTTCCTGCGGCGTGCTGGATTTGAACCCAGAAGGTTAGTCTGGGGTTCAGTCTTATGCCTAGGTAGTTTACTGCTCTCTGCATCCTAAGAATATCCGTAGTTGTGTGCATGCTTATCTCGAGAGGTATGTGCTTGTTTGTTAGCAGCAGTAGCTCTGTTTTCTCCGTAGCGAGCTGGAGGTTGTGTGTGTCAAGCCATGTTTGCGTCCGTATCATGACCTGATTCAGCTTTCTTCGCGCTTCTTCTGTGTCCCTTGCTGTGATTACTGCCGCAATGTCGTCCGCGTAGCCAATTAAATATGATTCGTCTGGCATTTCTAGTTTTAATATAGCGTCGTAGCTGATGTTCCATAAGTCTGGGCCTAGAATGGATCCTTGTGCTGCTCCTGACGTAACCGCTATCTGTCGTGACCCTTCTTTGGTTTCATACAGCAGTTTTCTGTTGCTAAGGTAGCTCCGCACCACAGCCCTGAGGTAGTCGGGTATCTTGAAGCTTTTTTCGAGAGCGTCAATCATGTCCACCCATCTAGCACTGTTGAAAGCGTTTCGGACATCTAGAGTCGCCAGTAACACTATTCTTTTATATTTATGTCATCTACGCTGCGCTGCTTCTACGCTTTCGACGACGCATTTTATGGCTCCTATTGTTGATCTACCGGGTCTGAAACCATATTGTCTAGGGGACAATCCTCCAGCTTCGTTAGTGGCCGCTTCGAGTCTGGGTTTTATGAGGCTTTCGAATAGCTTTCCCGCTGTATCAAGCATGCATAGAGGACGGTAAGCTGATGGCGAATTGGGGTCTCCTTTTCCCTTACTGATTAACACTAGCCGTTGCTTCTTCCATGGTTCAGGGAATATTCCGGTTTCAAGGCAGGCGTTGTACATTTTCAGTGGTACTACCGGGCGCTCTGCAGCGATTATTTTGAGGATTTCTGCTGGGATCCCGTCCGGGCCGGGTGATTTGTTGGCCTTGAGCTTGCCAGTGGCTAACTGCAGCTCTTCAAGGGTGAACAGGGGGATTTGCGCAGATCTTAGTGTTTGTTCTGGATCACTAGCTCTGCTTTCGTGTGTGGGGAATAGCGCGTTCACGATGTGATCCATTTTGACAGCGGTTAAGTCAGGCGGCTTTGCTCGAGCGCCGAGTTTCTTCATAACTACTTTATATCCGAGTCCCCAGGGGTTTCTGTTTATATCCTCGCGTAGTTCCTCCCATTTTTTCTTTTTGCTATCGTCGATGGCGTGCTTCAGCTCCTTTTTTGCTGCTTTGTATTGCTCGGCTTCTTCGGGTGCGGCTCCTCTGCGCCTGGATCTCGTGTAGGATCTGCGAAGGCGGAGGCATGTGCGTCTGAGTTGGGCGATATTTTCAGTCCACCAGTAGACTGCTGCCTTATGTTTGCTGTGGGAAGCCTTGGGCATTGATTTTTTACAGGCTCTTATTATATTAAACATTGTGTGCTCGACAATTTCTTTTGCATTATTTGGGGAGCTGCTAGATGGGTTTTGGTCGTCTATTGCAGAGATCAGTTTCGAAGTATTTAGCTTCGAAATGTTCCACTTCCGTGTTGCAGTCTTTTTCCTGTGCTGGTTAGCGTTTGTTCCAGTATCGATAGTGAAGGAAATGTACTGGTGATCGCTACCAGTGTAATCCTCCAGGACTTTCCATTTCTTTATTGAGCCTGCCAAGCGTTCTGATGATAGAGTGATGTCTGGTGTAGTTTCCTCGCATCCCGGTCTTCTAAACGTGGTTGCATTTCCTGTGTTGAGCACTATTAGACTTAGGCGCGCAGCCATTTCTAGGATGCGCTTTCCCCTCGAATCCGTAATTGGCATACCCCACTCTACGGCTTTGGCATTTATTAGTTGACCTTCTACAGACCTGGCTGTGTCCTCAATATTGTCGAGCTTTTCTTGGAATTCCTGTATGCTATCGCTTGGCGTCAAGTAGCAGCTAATTACTGTAAAAAGGTCGCATTTGGCCCAGACAAAACCATTGCCGTTCCCTTTGTCTACAGCTGATGGCGGTCGAGCTGCTATCTTCCAGCCAGGTACCTCTCTCTTTCTTTTGGTATTGCTCGCTTATGATGATTAACTCGTAGGCGTTCTCCATCACCATTTGCGAGAGTAGTGCGTCAGCAGCCTTGCATCTATGCATGTTGGCCTGTAAGATATTCATTTCTTTTGGTATTTCCTATATACCATACATTTCGCGGAACCCGGGATATGGTCAACTTTTTCGTGTTTAGCCTCCACGCAGAGGCAGCATGAGGGAGGTTTGGTGCACTCTTTCATTTTGTGACCTGGTTGGCCGCATTTTATGCAGACCCCTTCTCCTCTTCTATCGGGCCCTTTGCAGTCCCAGGTTAAATGGCCTGGTCCAAAGCAGCGAAAGCATCTTTTTGGGGTTTCTTTCAGTCGGAGCCTGCAGTTAACCCAGCCGATTTTTATGCGTGCCTGTCGCATCAATGTGTCAGTCTTATCCTCGTCGAGCGTTATATATGCCCTGACCTGCTCTCTTATGTTAGGTGCTGTTATGCTTATCGTCAAGTCTCCGATGGAGTCTTGTAGCACTTTTTTTTACAGCCTCTGCTACTTCCTCCTTTGTTGAAAGGTAGTCGAGGTCTCTGATCTCTATTGTTGCTTTTGTCGTAAGGTCGGCCACAGTTGCGAAATCTCGGAGGGTCGTCTTGAGTGCCTCGCAGAAACTGGCTTTTGTGGATTGTCCCTTCTCCAGCTCTAGTAGTAGAGCCCCGGCTCTTGTTTTGCGGATCCCTTTGATTTTTACCTCCGCTTCTCTTAGGTTTACCTTGCTACGGATATTCTTGAGGACCTCGGCGTAGCTGTTTCCTTCTGCTGGCTTAATGATTACGGCCTCCGATTGTCGTTTGGGCCTGCTTTTTGCTCTCTGGTTTGAGACAGTATTCTTTCCTTGTTGTCCTCCCTCTTTTGGTTTTTTGTTTTCCGTTCCTTCGGTTGTGAGTGTCTTCTTTGCTTTTTTGGGCAAGACTTTCTGCCACTGGCCGTCCTTTTCGCTTCTTGGTCGCACTGTTTCTCGAGGCTCCACTGGGCTTGTCGCCCGCCGCTTCGAGGTTGTTGGCTCTGGGGTCATGATCCGTCTGCTTAGAAGTCCGCGTCTTTTCTCGTTTTCTGCGATGAGCCAGTTTCTGCGGTAACTCTTCATTACATCAAAGAGTTCGTCCAGCTGTGCCGCTCCGTTCTTGACATCCAAGCTGACCTTCTTTTGCTTTGCCATCGCCGTCTTCATGATTTGTACGATACTCTTACATTTTTCCAAAGATTCCTCTTCTGCTCGTCTCATTTGAGTGATGTACTCCTGTTTCGGTGAGTTTTGAGGTCCTTCTGTGGTGGCCACTGGGGTGCTCTTCCCTTCTGTTTGTTTTGCTGGTGTTTCCTGTGTGACAGGAGTTTCTTTTGAGGCTATTTTTTCTCCCGCTTTTTCGACTTGCTTGGGAGTGATGGTCAGTATAGGGGATCTAAGCATCCTACTACTTCTGCGTAACACGGTCCCGTATTCCTCGTCTTGAGCATCTTTGTTTTGTTGTTCTTTATGTGATTCGTTCTGTTGGTGTTTATGTTGTTGTTGTGGTGTACTCATTTTAGATCTAGTGGGTCTCCGCTTCAAGCCGCTATCTCCGCACGTTGTAACAGTTGCCCTTTATGAACCCCGTGGTTATCTATGCAAGCAGGAAGGCCACGCTAGGGTTGACACAAGTCCTTATGGGAGCTTGTGTTCAGAGCCAGGTTCAGGCACGAATCAGGAGCTCGTCTCAACTGAACCTGTACGGCCAAAAAAAACTTTTTGGCGACGTGCATTGAACGTACTTGAAGACCTGCCAGGGTTTTAACGAGACGGAGGCGAGAGCAGTTTTAGCCTGCCAGCCATTTCGGTAAGATGTCAGTCTTACCTACTGAGGTGGTAGAATACTGCTCTCAATATTTAGGAGAGAATGCCACGCAAGTCATCAATGAAATTTGTGAAATTTACAGAGACGATGCTGTATCAGTTCATGTAGCACAACAATGGTTCGCTCACTTCCGTTCTGGAAATTTCGAAATTTCGATTTACACTGATGAAAGTTTTACACTAATGGAATAATGTCTCTAGCGGAAAAATGGAAAAAAGTGGTCTACCAAAATGGTACATATTTGCTTATTTATTTATTAGTATAAATACGAAAAGACTTTTTCTACTCCCCAATATCACAATAGTCTAATTATTGTAACTATATTATTTCAATCGCAAAAATAAAAAATTGAATAGTTTTATAAAACGCTTTACTACAGCTAGTTTTCGTATACCATACATTATTCATAACAATCCAGAAAACTGTTTTACAATTGTTCAACTTTCATGCCCTTTTAATAATATTTAATTTATTTAATAATTTTACTTTAACTTTTTAATAATATGGAAACTCTTAAAAACACTGGAACTAAAGCTTTCACAAACGTCGACTGCTTTAAGTGTTTCTTCAACTGATAATTCGTTTTTTGTTTCTTAAAAGATTCAACCAGGTGGCTTTAAGCCTTTTTATTATCAAATATTCGAGAATTATGTATACTGAATACTCCAAAATTAAATTAATATTTTTTGTGATGGCGTTCTGTAACTGTAAGAGTCAAAAACTACAACAATAAACACATATCTAATAAGTGGTTAAATTAAGCGTGTTCAACATATTCCTCATCTGATTCATTTGCCTATTTTTACATGCCACCAAAACTACATATTCAAACTGTGTGGAGACTAAGTTGTTATTGCGCCGCTGTCTGTTTCCTGCAGCCTAATAGCGCATTAGTCGGTAACAAGTTTATGGCGCGTAATCGAGTTGTTGCCAACGCGTCTTAATTCATTCATTTGGCCATTTAATTCGGACATGAGTTCCGCATTTATAATAATGGTTGCAGACGCTTCCACACACATACATACCCACAACTATATTATGGGATTTTATTTTCAACTTTTCGTTAAATTTATTTTATTTCTTCCTTCACATTTCTTTCCACACATTTCACGGACTGACTAAACGAGCCGTTCAAGCTTCATCAAATGAGCAGCCTCCTACCAAGCATATATTTACGAAAATCCTTGGAATTGCCAGATATAGTATATACATATACAGACATATGTTTATGTAAGCACATACATATCTATATAATTGTGTGTGCATGTGGTTCGTGAAAATTACACGAACTTGTCGGAATTGAATTTTATTAGCTACTTTTGGTAAAGCCGTCGTCGCCTCCGCACATCCGCCATTTTATGCACTCTCTCTGTGTCTATGAGCCTGAGGCTTTTCTTCAGCCTACAGTTTGTCATTCGTAGACGTAAATGTAAATCGCGCTTAAGCTGTGGAGCATGTGAAGCCTATGAGTGTGTAATAGTACTTTTTGGATAATTACGTTAAGTGCTGAAGTGCCTAGAAACTAAATATGGCAACAGCACCAACATACATAAGTATGTACATACATATATAAATGATAGAAATTACTAGCTTATATAAACACATAGAGTGGTGCGCACTAAAATGAGAACAGAAGCTTTGTGAAAACAACAGATGAGTTAATATGATTCACCAATGACCTAAAAAGTTGCCTTCAAGCATCGAAAATAATTCTTACTAGGTTATACTGAATATTGAACTGCATTAAAACGTTTCCATTTACTCTTATAGGGTTTCTAGGGAAAACAGTACTTTTTGAAAACGTTACTTCACATCTAAATGATTGCCTCTCCCTGGATTTTGCAGGGAATCACTGTACTACACACAGTGTTTTCCAAATTAATACTAGTTAATAAATAATTCTAATAACTTTCCGGGCCAAAGAATCTTTATAAGATTTAAGCAAAGAGTTGTAAGCTATATGCGGCCTCTATTTGCTCGTACTAGCCTTATATTTAAGGTAAAAGTCGCTGACTCCGACAAGGATAAAGGAAACTTGAACCTTGGGCAACATGCAATATCTCTTTATTATTTTATTATCTTCAGACGATCTTATCGAGAACTAATGCGACATAATTTAAAATATGTAAATATTTATATTTCCTCCACTGTAAACGAAAGCGCACTAAATTCAAAATAAGTCATAGAGAGAGATAGAGAATGAGTGTGGGAGAGCATTTTAACAAAAGCGAATCATTATTATATATATTAAGGTAATTGTGAATTACGTTAAAAACAAAACAATTTCTTAATAATGAACATTTGATTTAATTTAAGAAGTATGTTCAACGGAAGTACAGTAAGAAATACTAATTTAAAAAATATTTAAAGTTGAGTTGTTTTAGAACATTCTCTGCCGCTTAGATAGTTTTCGAAAGATGTTAGTGCTTTAAGAGATATCTTTTAAAAAATGTATCTATTGATACATGATAGTTAAACCGATTTATTCTTCTAAAATTGATATTGTGTAAGAGTTTCAATAACTTTTGAAGACTACGTTACTACAGAAATTTAAGAAGTTAGTATTTACCATCTTAGAAGAAAATCTCACAATTTCTTTGGAATAAAGGTATACAAACAAGTAAGGAAGTGCTAAGTTCGGGTGCAACCAAACATTTTATACTCTTGAAACTTGCAAGAAACAAAGTCTGGGAAATACTTTAAGGTGTAAAACCAATCATATAGAATAAAGACAACCGGATGTTCGAAAATCCTGATTTTAGTTACGTATATAGGAACTAGGCCAAAATTTCCCTCAAATTTATCTATTTTAGGAACACAGACACACTGTTATGAACAAAACACGCTTTTTTATTTTCGTTGTCATAACTCACCTATTTTGGCCGATATATGCGGTACAAAGTCACCCCGAAGTTCGAAAATCTTTATACAATATTAAGTATATGGGTGCTAAGGATAGCCTATAACTAAGCGAGATAGATAAAGAGTTCACCCTGTCCAGAAAGTATCGGGAATTTTTAATTTAAATCTCCCGCTTATATGGAAGACAGGTCAATTTTTTTCCTTAGGTTTGTACAACTGTCCTTAATTATGATGCCAAAAATTAACGCGATCTATTAACCAATTAAAAGTGAGATATCTTGATGAAACTTGGTATGCCGGTTTCTGAATAAAATTACTTGTTTGTTGATCATTCATAATAATTTTTTTTCATTGAGTTATAAAATTCATAAGAAATACAAAATTTTCCAAAAATAATCAAACCTTAACTGTTAATATCTTTTAAACGCTTGGGTTTACGAAAAAATCATGATAGACCTTTTTTGTAGAGCATTCAATTTCCTACAAAATCTAAGGAACAAGATATTTTTTCAAGTAGTTGGAAGCGAGATATAAATTTTTCTATCTGATAATAAGAAAAAATAGAAAACTGTATGTCATGTTTGGAGAGGCTTTCTTAGAGGTGTCTTGGAACCTATTATTCCGAGTACCAAACGAAAAAAAAAATTTTTTTTTGAATCACTCAAGTTCATATGTACTTATGTATGTATAATGATTTTCGTTTTTCTAACAAATCTTATGCAGAATTTGTCAATCAATGTATGAGTTATATATATGTAGTTAATATATATGTGGCGGTTAGGGTGTTAATAAGTAAGCCACTATTTAATCAACTACTTAATAAAATCATCTTTATTCACTTACAAGTAAATCCGGTTTACAAATATATTATTTTTTCTTTATTGGCGTAGACACCGCTTACGCGATTATAGCCGAGTTAACAACAGCGCGCTAGTCGTTTCTTCTTTTCGCTACGTGGTGCCAATTGGATATTCCAAGCGAAGCCAGGTCCTTCTCCACTTGGTTCTTCCAACGGAGTGGAGGTCTTCTTCTTCCTCTGCTTCCCCCGGCGGCTACTGCGTCGAATACTTTCAGAGCTGGAGTGTTTTCGTTCATCCGGACAACATGACCTAGCCAGCGTAGCCGCTGTCTTTTAATTCGCTGAACTATGTCAATGTCGTCGTATATCTCGTACAGTTCATCGTTCCATCGAATGCGATATTCGCCGTGGCCAACGCGCAAAGGACCATAAATCTTTCGCAGAACTTTTCTCTCGAAAACTCGCAACGTCGACTCATCAGTTGTTGTCATCGTCCGGGCCTCTGCACCATATAGCAGAATGGGGATTATGAGTGACTTACAGAGCTTGGTTTTTGTTCGTCGAGAGAGGACTTTGCTTCTCAATTGCCTACTCAGTCCGAAGTAGCACCAGTTGGCAAGAGTTATCCTGTGTTGGATTTCCAGGCTGACATTGTTGGTGGTGTTTACGCTGGTTCCAAGATAGACGAAATTATCTACGACTTCAAAGTTATGACTATCAACAGTGACGTCCCCCTGCGGGTAGGGGAGACCCCCTTGGGTTCGGGGGGGAAACCGAATATACCCGTGGTAAGGCATGCCTGTCGTAAGAGGCGACTAAGATCCTGGTCACCAGTCCAGAGCTGTATGGAAGCTCAACTGGTCGTAGCTTTGGTTACAAGGTCATACCAAAGACTTTAACCTGGTACCACGGAGAGCAGTTAGCCCTTGGAGGTAACTCTAATCTGCTTATTGAGTTGAGCCCTACCAAGGTGGTTAGTGTGTCCATGCCACACTGCCAATTGGTACTGAAAATGCTTACCCAATTTTCAGGGCGCTGATCAACGCATTGTATTGATCCGTTGTGCTTTTGAGCGCCGTGGAGTAAGGCTGTCGTCAGCAGGTACCCACGTTAAACACACCAGACGCTGTCAACAATGACGTGAGAGCCAAGTCGCGAGTGCGACGATTGTTTGTTTGATGACAGGAGATATTTCGTCTTGCCCTCTTTCACTGCCAGACCCATTTGCATTGCTTCGTTGTCCAGTCAGGAGAAAGCAGAACTAACGGCGCGGGTGTTGGGGCCAATGAAAAAAATTTAAAGTTTTAAGAATAATTTTAAATTTAATACATAAATGATGAGTTTAATCGGCTGCTGTGAAGAATTTATGTTCGTTTAAGTCTCCCACCGAACTAGGGGTTGGGTTGCCTCGATAGTCTATGACGAAATATCTGTCGCGACGAGCTAAAATTTTGTACGGTCCTTGGACAATGAGAATGAAATTTCTATATGATCATTTCGTTCCAAAACATGAGAACAGGTGTTTATGTCTTTAAAATAAAAACAAAAAAAATATATCGCTTCGTGTCTTGGCATTTCCGCAGGTGCTAGATTTTTGAAATGATGGTTTAAGTTCTGTAATAGTTCGACAGTGGTTGTTTGATTGTTTGAAGGAGCAATGAATTCTGCAGGCAAATGTAGATGGTTCTACATAAACGAGTTCGGCTAGCGTTGTGCATATGTCTTCTTTCCAAACTGTTCGAAGACCATAAAGTAATAATTCTACATAAACGAGTGCGGCTAGCGCTATGCATATGTCTTCTTTCCAAACTGTTCGAAGACCATAAAGCACAATCGGTAGGGCGTCTAACCACGTTTCTCGTTGGCAAAGTACTGCAGATTTGAGGTGACGACGAAAACGACTAACCCATTTGATTGCTGATGATGTGGTTATATCACAGTATAGAGCTGGTTCGCTGGCAACTGTCTGTATTCTTTGCAGTGATAGTGATGTTGAGGGATTGCTGAGTAATTGCTGCAATTCTGTGCCGTTTTGCTGTGTTGTGGGTAAAATTTGTTTGGTGATTGATTTAAAAATCGCGTTGACGCGGGAGAGCGTATATACAACGATGTTCTGGTGCCCTGAAATCCGAAGTAGGTTGACCAATGAAATTCAAACGACGGAACTGCCAAGGCGAGTCTCGATCTGTGTGTTGGTGAAAAACGTGCTGTAGCGGCTTTTGGTCTGTGAAGACTATCACGTAATGTCCTTCGAAGATGTGTCCAAAATATTTCGAATATTGCATGTAGTTCACGATCATATTTAGATAATTTCTGTATTGACGGTGGAAGCTTTTTACTGAAGAATGCTAATGGTTGCCAAGTGTTGTTGACATGTTACTGTAGGACAGCGCCTATACCATGTTCGGAAGCGTCTGTGTGTTTGTATTTAAATGTACCAGTAATGTTGTTAAAGGAAGTGTTTGTTTTGCTTTGTTCAACGATAATTGAAGTTCTATGGTGCATTCTATTCTTTGCGAATTTTTGACGTTTGGTACTTCCAGCAGTGAATTAAGAGGAGCGAGGATTTCGGCCGCTTGTTTGATGAATTTCCTGTAAAAATTCATTGTACCAAGAAACTTTCAAGATCAAAATTAGATTTTCTGGGATTAATGACTAATCCTTGAAGGCGTTTAAATAAAATTTCAAGAAGCTGCAAATGTTCGCGTTCGTTGGCTGAAGCTGCCAAGACATCGTCGATATATAAGAATAAGAATGGAATATCACGTATTACTTGATTCATGAATCTTTGAAACGTTTGAGTGGCGTTTCTTATACCAAAAGTCATACATATAAGACAACTCAAATAGTCCAAAAGGTGTTATAATGGTCATTTTAGAAATGTCTTCTGGTGCGACTCGAACTTGGTTAAATGCACGGACCAAACCTATATGTAGTTGAAAAAATGTTTTTACCATTTATTGCGGTAAAGTCCTCAAGGCATAGTACGGGATATTTTTCTGGAATTGTGCGGGCATTCATACTCCGGTAGTCTCTACATGGTCGCCAATCTCTAGGGCTTTTTGCTGTAAGGTGCAGTTTCGATGACCTTTGATTGTTCGAAGGTCGAGCGATTCCCAGTTTGATCATGCTATCAAACTCCTGACATGCAGCTTATAGTTTATCCAGAGGTAAAGGACGTGCTATGCTGGTTACTGGTGGTCCATTTAAAGTACGTAGCGTGTGATCAATTGTTGGTGTTGCATTTTTCGACCACTCTTTTGGAAAAATCGATAAATCGGTACCTGTGTCTACCAGATATTGAGTACCAGACGGTGAGAATTTTGCAGAGAATCACTACCCGTTATTAGCGATTCTTTAGAGCGTTTCCCGAAAATAATAGTGGAGGATCAACGATGATGTCTTCCACTTTTGCCGCGTAGTAAATTTTGCCAAAATCTCTTACCACTCCCAGGATCCTAAACTGTGCTTCGATTTGGGTGATATATGTATGTAGGTCGAATGATGTTAGATGTTGGTTGTAGCGGTTTCCTGCCTTCGGAACTTTCTTCCGATGGTGACTGCTTCAAATATTATAGTTTGCTGAATACAGTGTTACCAGATGAAAATAGTTAATTACAATATTAGGAATAGTTAATAATATGATCTATTAAAACTAGGAGAGATGCTAATCGCTACATATATAAAAATTTGTTTTAATTGCCATCCTCTCGTTGAGGTTTTACATCTTAAGGTATTTCCCAGGCTTTGATTGTTGCAAGTTTCAAGAGTTTAAAATGTTCGGTTGCACCGAACTTAGCTCTTTCTTACTTGTTTAAAGTAATATGTACATAATTGAAAGCTATATATAATAACCAGTTTTAGGAATCGCGTATTTGCTACGATAGTTTGTCACACCACCGACTAGGTTCACAGCGCGACCCTAATAATTTAACTTCGTTCAATGTATTTGCCAACATCCAATCAAGTGGAAAGGCAAATCGCATACCTCCTATTAAGAAATTAATAAATAATCACATAAACTCTGTGCACCACAACAACACCAGCAAAGCAGTGCTCAACCAGCGGGCATAACTGTTAAATGCTTGCCTACGAGCGCAATAAATTTTCATATGTCAAAGGATCGTGTAATTGCCATCGCTTTTGTAATGACGTTAAAAATTATGAAAAGTGCCGTTTAACCCAGATACCAGAGAATTCATAGAATTGCCATGCAATATAATGCCGCACACACACACACTCGTACCGTACGTTAATGTGCCACAGTGCGCGTTGCGGACACAGCGGGATAGTCGACGATTGTGCCGCGCCGAATGGCGAAGGGACAACAGCGCGAGCATAAATTAAGGATAACAAGTGAACGACAGCAAAAGCAGCAGCAGCAGTCATTGAAGCAACAGCACACAGAAACAACAACAATACCAACAATGTTGTTTCTGCTGGTGGCTCGTGGTGATTTTGGTGTACTCGTATATTGGCGTCTGGTATTCGGATTTGCGTTCGCGCGTTGGTAGCGTTGCTTTCGCAGCGCGTCCACGGCGACACGACGACCACAATCAACACTAATTTAGCGGAAGTAACGCGCGAAATTGTTGTTCTGTTTTATTCATTTCGTTTCCCATTTCCCAAAGCTCCCAGAGCTCCCAGTCGCATTGGTCTCATTTCGGTGACCAGAGAACGGCGAGCTGTCCGGCAAGCCAACGGCCGCTGCTTATTGTGAGCTACTTCACACCGGCCCACACAGTTGGTGGTTACGTCCAACTGGGAAAAGGCGAAAATTCTTTTGAAAAAGTTCTTCGCTTATTGCTTTTTTCCATTTTTTGTTGTGTGATTTTGTTTCGCTGCCCCATTTGGCTGTATTTGAAAGCTTACCCGAGGACCGGCCCTAGCCACAATGCATAGGTTTTGTATTTATGTTTCCTTTTCATTTGGGCTCTTTTTCCACACTTTGTTGTTTGCTTTGTTTTAGTAGTTATTTTTCTCTTACAATTTCACTTCCGTTCATTTGGAAATTGTACGAGTGTAATTTTTACATTTCGCATTGAATGACAAGTACGCCGATCGGGAGTGGCACAGCGACTTCTCCAGTGAGTATTGCTTAACGTGAAAAGGAAGCCGAAAGTTGAAAATTGCTGCAGCTGAAAGTTGAAAGCGAACCGTTGTATGTATGTATGTATCTGTTTTTGAATGGCTAATGGCAAATGACGCTGCGCCGTAAGCAATAGCCGCTGCTATTACCCGTATAGTTTTGAGTGTGAGTGCCGACTTATGCGGATAGAGTCGTACGTATGGCCACTTTTGTTCTTACACTGCGCGCCAATTATCTGTTCTACTTGTAGGTGCTAATATCTTCACTCGTTGTTTAACCGAAAATACTACATATATATTCGTTCTTGTACTGGTCTTCTCTGTAGATGTTATCCGAAAATCAAAAAAAAAAAATCAAATTTTGAATTTACCTTAATGTCTGAAACTCTCTCGAAGGCTAAACTATAAAACAGAGTCCATTCTGATTACACTTAAACCACATTAAAAAAAAGCAGGAAAAAGCTTAAAATGAAATCCCAAGTTCGAGATACGAAATCAGCAATAACGGGAGAAATTTAATTTATTTAAATAATAGTAAATTAAATATCCTATATTTATGCAATTTTTTCCTTTCATTATGTACTCAACCACGTATTGAAATACATATTACTACTATATTCAAACAATCCTCTCTGGGCGCATCAATAATTTTTTGTATTTGTTAATAGACGCCATGTGAACTAAAGCTTTTATATAGGCGATACCCTTAATTTCCTGTCACGAGGGATTACCCTTTCATAGACTGTATTCGTTACAATAAATAGGTATTGTCAAAGATCAAAACTCCACTCTTTTATAAACTATAAAACTTGACTTTTACAAAGAACAAGCCGATTTTCTTGTTTCAAAATAGTTTTAATTTTAGTATGTCATGCCAAACAGATTGACTCCATGTTTGTTTTTGAGAGGTCTAGACAATTTAGTTACTAGTAATCATACTTTAAATATTTGTTGAACTTATTCAATCGGCACTCTCCGACCTGAAGTGGGAATATATCATAGTCGTCTCAAACGTACCAAAATTTGTTGCGAGCTCATTGTTCTGAGAGGCTCATTCGATTTAAAAATATTTCATAAATTTAATTTATTTTGGTAAGGCTATTAAATATTTGGAGCCCAAGAATTTTCGGAACTCAATATGAGTTCTATAAATTGCCTTTGCATAAATTCAGTCACTTTCGATCCTTCTTCGCTTTTCTTCACATGCACGACTCAACGCAAACAAAAGATAGTCTTTATTGGTCGCTTGACTTATGGAGGGTGAAGGAAGGAGTCAGATATATTCACTCGACTGTAGATGTCACGGATCGGTTAGGAACCTCTTACGTTTTACGTATCGCTTAAAATAATGTAATTTGGTAAGAGTAGCTTTTGTAGGTCACGACTAGCTTCATAACCAAAATTTCAACGAAAAATTAGTTTGGTAAACTCTACCGACGAATTTCAAGACTCTGCGGAAGTGGATGGAAGATTAATATGACGGCAGTTTTCTACAAGCTCACAACCTTTTTTATAATACTTAAACTCTCAATAATGTAAGCTTCCAAAAGTACTTACGAAAAATTTCCAAAATGATTTAAGTATTTTGTGTCTGAAAAAACATTTGCCACATACTTCTGATGCCCAGTGTTTATTTAGATATGGCTATGACCATGCAATTTTCATTAATGCGCTGCTTTGCTTTCTATAACTACTTTGCGATTTGGTAGACTTATTTTTTGATTCGAAACAAAACAAGCGCATTTCGTTGATTTTATTGAGCTACACATTCAAACCAAACGCCAACTTGGCTGGCAATCGTGAAAAACAGCAAACAATTTTTAATTATGCAAAGTTTCTGGTTCCTACATTTGTTTTTGTTGTTGTTGCTTATTTTCAATTCTTTATTGCCTTTTTCATTTCATCTGTTTTTGTTGGAAGAAATTTCCGCTCGATACGTATACACTTAGTTCAGCCTGCTTGGCTCAATTGCTACAAACGAACACATAGTAAATACATACGGGACCCGTTGGCTGTCCGAGTTTGAACCTTCTTAATGAGGTAGAAATGTGAACTGTTTCGAAGTGGCGTTAAAGTGGAAATAAGGGAAATTAGTGTAGTTGAAGGACATTAGTTGCAAGCAGATGGAGGAAACTCGAAAGCATAACACTTACGAAAACTCAAATTAGATTTTCCCCATAAGTTTAAGTTGATTTGAAAGAATGTAAGAACATTTTAACGAAACAACAATATGCAACAATGTTTGAAATTGTATTTTTAATATCAGATTATTCGAACTCATTGTTGGTTTCCTTGAGAAATAACTTGATGGTGCGATAAGTTGTTGAAATAACTGTGCTGTTATTATTGTAATGAGAAAAGTATAATAGTTAACCAAAGGGATATTGGCCTAGAATCTAGTCAGGAAATTTCAAACAGGAAAGATAGAGAACAAAGAGATAAATGATCCTGTATTCGGTATAATTAGTAGCGATATACAGGGTCCGGCACTCGAAGTAAACCATTGTAACCAATTAAAAAAGCCATAAATTCGGTGTGGAAAATTATTAACCCTGGTCGAGACCAATGGTGCTTGGCTAGGCCAAGTGGTGTTTACATACATTTGTATGGAAATACGTGTTGTATTTACGCTCATATATGTATGTATGTACATTATAGATACATTTTTGAAATTTCTTACCTCTCGATTTGGTTGAAATCAAATTGACTGCCGACGCTTAGCGTGGCAATAGCGTTCACAAAAAATGTAACATTTTGAGAAAAATTACATTTTTCTTAACCTTTCAAACGCTCTAGCGGCTAAAGTATTTGACCTAGATAAACATACAAACCAATTTGGACATGTAACGAACATGAAAACAGATAAATCAACCGTGCGAAGTGATAGAAACATACCAAAGTTCATATATTTTCATACAAAATATATGGGGTCTAGCCAAGCACCATTGGTGCACTAAGGTGTAATATTATAATATCCTTTTTTCGTCCTTTTCGATACGATATCCTTGAATTTTTTTTTTTTTTGAATTCTATAGACAATAAAATTCTAGGAAGCTACCTGGAAGCGCAAGTCGTTTGCTACACTCTAAATATATTTAAATAACATTTAAAAAAAAATATGCCTGGCCAGACCCGAGGGTCTCGATGAGGGTTAATATGTCGCATTTACTTTGACGCCAGGCTCGATGAAAAAAATGGAGAGCGCCCATCTGCGGTGACAGCGGCCCAAACCATTATTTGTGGCGGGTGCTGCCTCCTGGTGGCCAACCGATGACTTAGATTCTCATATGAACGGTCGGTCAAGTAAACCCTATCGTTTTGAGAGTTTACGAATTGCTCAATTGGAAAAACTTTTTCGTCAGAAAACACAATGTTCGGAATTTGACCGCTTTCGGCCAAGCGAAGCAACTGCTTCGCTCTCTCAAGTCTTACTTGTTGCAGCTTCGGTGTGAGATCATGGGCCTTTTGGAACTTGTAAGGCTTGACCTTGAGGTCATTTTTCAATATGCGTCGGATGCTGCGGTCGTATATGTTTTCAGTTCTTTAGCCATTTGATTGGCACTTTGTCGTGGATTTCGCTCAAGTCGCTTCTTCACTTTCCGAACCATCTCACGTGACGTTGCGATGCTACCAGTATTATTGTAACGAGTGATGGTACGATAAACAAAAACTTTATTCACATTAAGGTGTTTGAGCTCACGAACAATTGGTGGCTATGATTTTCCAGCTAAATATAAAGCAATCACTCTATTACGTTTGAATTCCATCGCTGATCACTTTTTCTTGCGTTCACTTTAGGCAAAACGCTTTTGTATACTTGTGAACAATACTCCGAACTGTAATTCAGCAAATTTATAAACAGCTGATTGCAGTGCGACAGCTGCGCGAATGGTCTGAAGTTGGTTACACTTCGAGTGTCGGACCCTGTAAACAGCAGAATTATAGTAATATGCGAAACCAGTTAGAATTCATTAGTTAGTTCAGTAATATCATATATCGACTTGAGTTACCCATGTAGAACTGCATATCCGTTAACTTAAATAACGTCAGATGGGATGGTTACATGTCGATTACAAAAAATTTACCGTCGTACCCATTCATATGAACACAAATATCAGCGCACTCAAGTTGGTTTACTACCTTTTCCAGAAATCATAGATATAGACTTGGAAACGAACCGCCGATTTTAGAGCGAACTAGAACATTTTCTTATAAGGAATCTCTACTCTGAACCGCCAAATCACTATTTAACATTTTATATTTGGCGAGATATCTTCATGACGCAATTCACGACGCAATTTCCGAAGAAATTGCTCAAAATCAATCACTATAGCAAATATCTGTCATATATACTAACCGATCAAAATCAAGACGTTTAAGGAACTTTTTGTATTTGTACTAGCTTCGGTGCAACCGAAGTTAACGAATTTTCTTGTTTATTTACAATTAACTGCTATTTAATTTGAAATATTGGATAATTAAAAAATAATTTTCCAGATCAAAAAGTATCAGATTTCAAAGATTTTTTTGTATAACTTTAATTGGTCAATTTAAATTAGATTTTCTCAGATAATGAGTCATCAAAAATAAATTAAAATTAATCGTTTGCTTTAAATTGTATCTAAGTTAATTTATGTACAGAGAAATTTATATGAGAGTTCAACATTCTTGAAATAATTCCTCTGCAATGTGGTGCAATGTTTTTTATGACTCGCGTTTCTTTTCGCTTTATCAGCTCACTTCCAGCCTCCATCTAGGCGAATCCTCAATAACGGTAATTCGAGTTTCAATATCGCAAATTATGTTGCCACACTTTAGCAACAGTCACACGGCACTTTTTTTATAGCTGGAAAAATATGCTCTCCAAGCATGTATGTGTGTATATATGTAACTATATATATATACTATATACACATATATACATATGACAGGAAGAAATTGATGTCTTAATAAGCAGTACAACCACACCACACAATTTACATGCATACATACAAAACATCAAGTGTATTTGTATATAAACACCAAGTATCTTAAAGCCATCAACTAGATTTGATGATCTGGTCAAGCCAACACTTTGCGCATAAACACACATACACTCACGCTCTATAAATCTAGCTACCTTTTTAGTGCCTCGTTAAAAGTCACCTCGTCTAATTTTATTACACAAAAGACCTTTAAGTACCCACTTTTTATTACAACTACAAGAGCGGCGTATTAATGACGCAGAAGAGCGGAAATCGAGAAGGCAATCAAATTGCCATAAGCAAACTGATCATATGACAATCGTCTGGCCAGTTCGCTGCGAGTGTACGAGTATAGAGTCCACTCGTTTTATGAGCGTGGACTTGCGCTTATCATCGCCGTCGTAAAAGAAACTACAACTTCGTACAAATTAATTGGAGCAAATCCTCAATTTACGAGCGTTAACAATGTCTTTCACCTGTTTCACTCGACAACAGCATCAGCGGTAATCAAACGAGAACACTATCATATAAAAACGATTAAATTCATTGATCTCTTGGTTGGTGTTATTTGACCTTAAGTAACCCTTGAAGCAAAGATGTAATGTCACCGATTAAACCTTGTTGCTAAAATGTTTCAAGCGTTAAAAAACTACTTTATGTTTACATAGAGGTCTTCGATTTGCAAAACATTGAAGAGTAGTCAATCGTACAAATTAAATGCCGAAGGGAAAAAAAGAAAACAAAAATTGTGGAGTTACAACAGTTTTATTGAATAAGAAAGATCCACAATTTACAGAATAAGAAAGAATTCGAACGGCCCCGTAAATGAATATTTTTCGGTCAATATGACCTGGCTTGAAACACCGAAATAGTAATTTGTTGATCGGTTTCAATATTTTAAGCAACAGTTATGCTACTAGTTTAAAAACATACTTTCGGATAGTGTCGATATTTTTTGCCTTGAAACTTTTCTTTTCGCTGGTTAATCTAAGGAATTGCGGATTATCTAAATGAACAAAATCCATATCCAATCCAACTAAATTAAGACGAGACTTAAGTACCTGCATATGTTCAGATTTTGAGATTGACACCACATATAGTCGTTCAGAATTACACCACGATGTAGACGATGGGTTTTCAAATCGAGATTTTGAGGAGCTAGGAGGATGAAGTCATGTGTAGAAGTTCACGCAAGGGAGGAAAGTTCTCTGATCGCCATTCACTTGGGAGTGGCCAGAAACGATTCTTTTACATATGGCTCAAGCAGCTCACGACTTGCGGTCTTTGACCAAGTATCCTCTGAGTAGCCTAAGAACATCCGTTTGAATGCAAGCTAAAGTGTGAAGGCGAAACATCCCTATACAGGATTGTGCGCTGGGTTTGGGACCCGCCACGTAAAAAACGCCCCCAATGAAAAATGTCCAACAGCCTCGGATGAGAGACCTCCCTTTTGGGGAGCTATACCAACCAATAAATTGAGATAAGTAAATGAAAAACTACCTGTATACCTCATTATAAAATCAACGGCCCGCGATCATTGATGTTGAAAGAAATATTGACTAAATATCGGTATTTAGATATTTTAAAACAAAACTTGCCCGAAACTTTAGCGATATTGGATCTACCACGTAGTTTTTATCTGTTGCATGGTAACGTTCCTAAGCACTCAACAACGATAAGCAAGGAGTGGCTATTTTATGTAATGTCAAAAAAGTGTTACGACACCCATCACAATGTTCGGATATAAATCCAATGGAACATTTATGGGCCCATATAATGAAGAAGCTGAACTAATAAAAATTCATATAAATAATAGAACATAATTTATTACAGATATTCAATACATCTGGTTAAATATTCCTGAAGAAGTAACTAGAATATTGCTAAATTCCATGAATAGGAATGTTCAGATTATTATTAATGCCAAAGGATAACCTACAGAATATTAAAATTATTTTAATTAAATTATTATTATTTTAAGATGACTTTTTATAAAGATATTGCAGAGATATTGTTTATTAAAATATACTCCACACAATCGGTGGTCCCAGTTTTTTTTTTGTTCACTATTTATATAATGTAGAGCTTAGAGCTTTTAAGCAAACTTCGCTTGACAAGACAATTTAAAATTGCGTAAAATGACCAAACCTAAATATAATTTTTAAGTTCCATTACTGCAATAAAATTTCGGAATAGCAATCGAAAAAACTATCATTTCCGAAGATATTTTCATTTATTTTCATACAGTTTATTTTATAAGCACCATGTTACTTCTAAGTCCAATAAGATACCAAAAATAATTTAATTATTTATGTTCCAGTTGGACCTGTGGGTCCTGTCGGTCCGGTTGGGCCCTCAGGACCACGCTCACCAACATAACCGCGCGGCCCACGTAAACCTGGTGCACCTGGTGGTCCTACTGGACCCGGGCTGCCTGTGTGACCACGTCGACCAGGTGATCCTGGCGGACCGACCAAACCAGAACGTCCTTCTGAACCACGCTCACCCTTTTCACCTTTTGGTCCTGTGGGACCGGGTAAGCCCGGCGGACCTGGCGGGCCTGGTGGACCGACTTGTGTAACGAAATTGGCAGCAGCCAAAGCGATGAATCCTACGAAAGATAATGAATGAACAAATTAACGCTATTTTATTGAAGTCAATTGTATATTTTACCAAAACAGACGAACAGTATTAACAGTTTCATGGCAAATTAGCGTTTGACGCCGTAATTGCGCGTGAATGCCTATTTTATATATTCGGCAATTTCGCAGATTTATATTCGTATTTTATGGGTTTACTGCTCCATAGACTTGAAATGTTAATATACTACATATCAATCAATCAATTGGGTGAACTAACGGTCTATGGCTCGTAAAAATTCCGTTATGACAAATTGGAAATATGCAAATGTGAGTGCTTTATTAGCTTATCTACTAATAGAAATTGCATAACTTAACATAATTTTCATTTCGCTCTAATTTTAACACTTCTATATAAACTTGCGGATGGCACACTTTAACTCAGTTTAATTTTGGACAACAATGCATATCACAACTTGTGCACTCAGCGGTAAACCAAATTTAACTAGGAGTTTCTTTGATATACATAACTTGATTCTTTAAATTTACTCTTTGCTCTTTAGCCTTAATTCTTCTGGTTGCGATCGCCTTACCCACTACCATGGGTAAGCGACGCTTAAGTTCAGCAGACAACCTTAATGAGCAACGTGCTCTTCTTGGTGGCCGTCAACAGCCCATAGTGTACTCTCAACCTCAGTGCGTTTGTGCACCTGGACCGCCGGGTCCAATCGGACCACCAGGGCAGACGGGATTGCAAGGTAATCGTGGTGACAAGGGAGACGAAGGCTTACCTGGACCGGCAGGACCGCCGGGACCTACTGGACAACGAGGCTTGCCCGGTAGACCAGGTATTCCCGGTCCGATTGGACCGCCTGGTCGTCGCGGCAGACGTGGTTTCCCTGGCGAACGAGGACCTGCCGGACCAACTGGTCCAACGGGACCCACAGGACCAACCGGACCTGCTGCAGCAGCCGCTGGTCGTTCGTTGGATACACGTACGGGGGATCTACATGCAGCTTTGCCGGATTATGATATACACGTCGGAGAAGAGGACGAGGATATTGATGATGATGAAGATGAAGAGTATTTTGATGAGAGAAAACGAAAGTGACCATTTTTAAATGAAATGAAAACAATGATAGTCAAGTACATTAAAATGATATGAATAAATTATTTTGAGAAAAGTATTACAACGAGCTTGAGATTTCAATAGTTTCAAAACCGCTTTCTCTTTCTGAAGTATCAATACCTTCTCTACGTGTTCTACCCACTCGAGGGTGACTAATCAGGAAAGCTCACAGTAGCTTAAATCAAGGTTTTCTTGGGAACATCTTTATAGCGATTAAAGTGCTTTACACTCCTATTCATCAGAAATATTGTGGTGGGTTTTTTCGGTATCAAGAAAGGAGTCTACTATGAGTTCTTTACACTGGAGAGTCCGATCTAAGATTTTAAGAAACGTACATGAGACCTAATCGACAGGACTGATAGATTAAAAATAATCGTAGAGGTTCTTCAGAGTTCTCATTAGATATAATGTGATGATTAGGTCTAATTTTTCTGATATGTCTTGCAAAGTTCATCTTAGTACTCTTAGCGTGTTATAAAAGTTAATTTTGTTATAAAATAAATGAAGTGTGGGATTATTAGAGCATTTTTCCCGACCTCACAATTTGCATAAATTACTTCATTTAATTAAAATAATTAGGCTCAGCGTAGCTCAATGGCTAGTAAACCTCATATGTACATAAGCGTCTGTGTTGATTACTACAGGAGTCATGAACGGTCGTTTATTCATTTTGCAGTGAGTTAGCTCACCGCACGGTTTGTTGTAAACACACCAACCATTTTTATATGGCTGCTCTTTGGTCTATATTCAAAAAGAAATTATGAAAATTGCTCTAGTATAATTGGAAAGCATTCCAACTAGTGAATAGTTGGAAGACCAACAGACCGTCTCGAATAGCACATAGTAGGCAATAATTGGTGAGCTAAATGACTTGCTCAACATAAAAGCAGAAAAGCTGTACTTGAAATGGTTGCTGCCGTAACCGGAATAAGATCGGACAATGATGTAGAAGTCGCCCAGAAGGTAAAAGATAGTCACCACTCTTTGACGTAACGACACATACGAACGACAATGAAGAGGACAGGTGCTCTACAACTCAGCAGTGGCTAAGGCTATTAGTACATTTTCTCGTACTACAAAATGTTTTAGCTTTTTTTCTTTCTTGGCTTAATGCAGACATTTACGAAGTATGGTTTGGAGTGTTGTGCAAGCTTTGTGTTGTTCATTCAGTGACTACTTAAATACCGAGATCATGCAAGAATAGTACATAAGATAAAGCTTTTATCGCTGCGGTTAAGCACTACGGCGATTGAGTTTATTGCTGACACGTTGTGGATCTTCTCTGACACAACATTTCTGAGGTTAAAACTTAATTTTTTCGTTTTGTGGAGCTCGATTAGGGATGTAAATTTAACACTGAATTATGTAAGTATTTTATTGTCTAAATATATAAGTATATTTAATGTTAAATTATCAAAAAAAAAATTTATTGAAATAAAACTTTTTTAACCATAAAATGTCTACATCTTCTTACAACCTCAAGTTTGGATCATTCCAGCTGTGTTAATATTGGAGCGAGTGGTTTCTTCTGTTCCCATTGGGTTTGCTTTAAAGTATTGTGCAATTTTATTCGATTTACAGTTTTCTCAGTATTCAATAAATTCTACTTGTTTATTCATTGTAGTTGTATAAGTAAAAAATGTTTCATAAAAGAGGGCCGTTTCTTATCTAATATATTACTTAGTTATACCATAACTTATATTGCACGACGACAGTCTCTTCGACTAAACAACTCAACACTAAAGCCGTTATAAAAATGAAACAATTATTAATTTTTTTTCGAAAAATTACTTATATTTTATAATATTTAATATATAAAATTTCCATGTCACAATGTTAGTTACCCTACTCCCCCGAATTGGCTTTACTGATTTTTACCAAATTTTATATGCATATTCAGTAGGTCTGCGAATCGGCTACTATCTATTTTCCATACCCCTAAGCGATAAGAGTTGATCACCCTTAAACATTTTTTTTTAATTTTTGGACGAAATTTTTTGTTTTTATTTTTCTATAATGTGACATTAAAAAATTCATACAACCCTAATGTTTTCTTTTTATCACCAACCCCTATTTTTGATATCCATTTTAGTAAATTAATAATTTTTCATCCCGCTCGATAACTGACCAATTATAGGGTAAGGCTGAGCTCAGGCTACTACCATGGTCATAGTGGACGGCCTACGCTAAGTAGGTTAGCTGCGAATAGTAATTATAGGGCTTGGCCCAAAACGCATCACGCGCCCAATCAACCTTCCGCGAAGAGGCGAGAAGATGCCGCCTTTAAATAAGCATCCACAACCTCCACTGGGGTTGCACCGAGGGAGAACTTATCCGAGAGAGGGATACAACAAACCGACGAGGGAACAGAAGACGATAAAAAAAACCCAGGGCAAGAGCCCATCACAATTGATGCCAGTAAAATTCTGATTATGGTGTACTGGGAAACCGATACTGACCAGATTGACAAAGGCCTGAGGGGCAGTTTTCTGTCACCTCAGTAGATAGGAGTGACATTTTACCGAAATGGCAGACAGGCTAATACTGCTCCTCACTTAAGTCTCGTTAAAACCATGGCAGGTCTTCAAGTACGTTCATTGCACGTCGCCATAATTTCTTTGGCCGTACAGGTTCAGTTGAGGCGAGCTCCTGATTCGTGCCCGAACCTGGCTCTAAATCTAAGCTCCCATATGGACTTGTGTCAACCCTCGCGTGGCCTCCCTGCTTGCATAGATAACCACGGGGTTCATAAAGGGCAACTGTTACAACGTGCGGAGATAGCGGCTTGAAGAGGAGATCCACTAGAAAAAAAAATGAATAAGCCGCAACAACAACAAAAACCCAATAGAAAAAACAACAAAACAATGATGGTGAAGAAGAGGAATACGGGACAGTCTTCCGCTTAGATCCCCCATACTCATCGCCACTTCAATACAGCTGGACAAAATTGGAGAAAAGACAGCCTCAAGGGAAACTCCGGCCACACAAGCAGTACCGGCAAAACAAGGAGAAGGGAAGAGCACCTCAGCTGCCACTAAAGAAGGAACTCAGAGCTCGCCGAAACAATAGTACATCACCCAAATGAGACGAGCCGAAGAGGAATTCCTAGAAAAGTGCAAGGGTATAGTGCAACAAATGAAGTTGGCGATAGCAAAACAAAAGAACGTCAGCATGGAACTCTTCGTCATAAAGAGCTACCGCAGAAACTGGCTCACTACAGAAAACTAAAAACAGCGAGCACATCTAAGCCACCACACCCGAGTCAACAACCTCGAAGCGGCGTGCGACAAGCCCTGTGGAGCCGCGAGAAACAGTGCGATCACGACACGAACACGACGGCCAGTGGAAAAAAGTTTTGCCTAAAAAAGCCAGGAAGACCCACGCAATCGAAGGAACGGTGGAGAAAGCGCCTAAAAACGCAAAAGATAGGCAACAAGTCAGGAACAAACAGAGGCCGGGATAATAAAACCAGCAGACCGAAATCCTGAAGAATATCCGTAGCAAGGTAGATCTTACGGAAGCAGAGGTGAGGATTAAAGGGATCCGCAAAACAAGAGCCGGGGCCCTATTATTAGAACTGGAGAAGGGACTGTCTACAAAGGCCAGCTTCTGTGCGGCACTTAAGACCACCCTTAAAGAAACTGCAACTGTGGCCGACCTTAAAACTAAGACTACCATAGAGATCAGAGATCTCGACTTGCTCACAACAAAAAAAAAAAGCAGCAGGGACAGTCAAATAAGCACTGCAGGACCCCTCTGAAGACTTGCCGATTAATATAACAGCTCCTAACACAAGAGAGTAGGTAAGGGCATATACATATAACGCTGGACCAGGATAGAGCTGATACACTGATGCGACAGGCACGCAAAAAAATTGGCTGGGTTAACTGCAGGCTGAGGCTGAAAGAAACCCCGAAAAGATGCTTCCGCTGCTTTGGACCAGGGCACTTAATCTGGAACTGCAAAGGGCCCGATAGAAGAGGACAAGGTGATTGCATAAAATGCGGCCAACCAGGTCACAAATTGAAAGAGTGCACAAATCCTCCTTCATGCTGCCTTTGCGTAAAGGCTAAACACGAAAAGCCGACCATATCCTGTGCTCCTCAAAATGTACGGTATATAGGAACTACTGAAGCAAATGAAGATTCTACAAGCCAACATGCATAGATGAACGGAGATAGGAGAACGACTACGAGATAATCATCAAAAGTAAGCAATACAAAAAGAAAGAGAGAGGTGCCTGGCTAGAAGAAGCAGCTCAACCGCCGCTATATGGTTACTACCAGGGAGTAACGCCACCACTGTAAGCAATGAGAACGGCAACGGTTTCGTCTGGGCCAAATGCGACCTTTTTACAGTAATTAGCTGCTACTTGATGTCCAGCGATAGTATACAGGAATTCCATTTATCCCCGGAGACTTAAATTCCAGAGCCGTAGAGTGGGGTATGCCAAACACGGACTCGAGAGGAAAGCGAATTCTAGAAATGGTTGCGCGGCTAGGTCTAATAGTGCTCAATACGGGAAATGCAAACACGTTTAGAAGACCGGGATGCGAGGAAACCACACCAGACATTACCTTATCAACAGAACGCATGGCAGGCTCAATAAATAATTGGAAAGTTCTGGAGGATTACACTGGCAGCGATCATCACTACATATCTCTCATGATTGACATCGGAAGAAACGCTTACCAGCACAGAAAAAATATTGAAACACGAAACTGGAATATTTTAAAACTAAACACATCGAAATTAATCTCCGCAATAGACGACTAGAACCCATCTAGCCACTCCTCCTTTATAGCAAGAAAAATAGTCGAGCACACAATGCTTAATATAACAAAAGTCTGTCAAAAATCAATGTCAAAAACTTCCCACAGCAAACATAAAGCAGTAGTTTACTGGTGGACAGAAAATATCGCCCAACTCAGACGCACATGCCTCCGCCTTCGCAGATCCTACACGAGATCCAGATGCAGAGGAGTCGCATCCCAAGAAGCTGAGCAATACAAAGCAGCAAAAAAGGAGCTGAAGCACGCCATCGACAGCAAAAAAAAAAAGAAATGGGAGGAACTACGGGAGGATATAAATAGAAACCCCTGGGGCTCGGGTATAATAGAGTGATGAAGAAACTCGGCGCTCGAGCAAATCCACCTGACGTAATCGCTTAAAAAAAGAATACATCGTGAACGCAATATTACCCACACACGAAATAAGGGCCAGTGATCCAGAACACACTCTAAGATCTGCGCAAATCCCCTAGTTTACCCTCAAAGAACTGCAAGTAGCCACTGGCAAGCTCAAGACCAACAAATCTCCCGGCCCGGACGGGATCCCAGTAGAAGTCCTCAAAATAATTGCTGCAGAGCGCCCAGGAGTACTACTGAATGTGTACAACGCCTGCCTTGAAGCCCTAATATTCCCTGAACCCTGGAAAAGCAACGGCTAGTGCTAATCAGTAAGGGAAAAGGAGACCCCAATTCGCCATCAGCATACCGTCAATTATGCATGCTTGACACAGCGGGAAAGCTGTACGAAAGCCTACTTAAACCCAGACTTGAAAGGGCTATTAACGAAGCTGGAGGACTGTACCCTAGAGAACATGGATTTAGATGCGGCAGATCAACTATATTAGCTGTAAAATGCGTCATAGAAAGCGTAGAAGCTGTACAGAGTAGATGGCACAAATACTAAAGGATAGTGTTGCTGGCGACTGTAGATGTCCGAAATGATTTCAACAGCGCTAGATGGATAGATATTATCAACGCCCTCGAGAAAAGCTTCAAGATACCCGTCTACCTCAGGGCTGTGGTGCGGAGCTACCTTAGTAATAGGAAACTGCTGTACCAAACTAAAGAGGGATCACGACAGATAGTAGTCACGTCAGGAGCAGCACAGGATTCCATTCTAGGCCCAAACCTGTGGAAAATTAGTTTTGACGAAATACTAAAACTAGAAATGCCAGATAAATCGTATTTAATTGGCTACACCCACGACATTGCGGCAGTAAGCACAGCAAGGAATACAGAAGAAGCGCGAAGAAAGCTAAACCAGATCATAATACAGACGCAAGCATGGTTCGACTCACACAGCCTCCAGCTCGCAACGGAGAAAAAATAGCTACTACTGATAATAAACAAGCACATACCCCTCGAGATAAGCATGCACACGACTACGGATATTATTAGGACACAAAAAGCAGTAAACTACCTAGGCATCAGACTGGACTCCAGACTAACCTTCTGGGTACAAATCCAGCACGCCGCAGGAAAGGTAAGGAAGATCACCTCTCAACTGAGCCGATTAATGGCCAATATAGGAGGCCTCAGCCAAGAAAAAAGAAAGCTCCTAATGTCAACGACAACCAGCGTCTTATTATACGGAGCCGAAATCTGGGCAGATGCGCTTAAAAAGAAAACGGGCGTAGAGATAGTGGCCAGAGTGCATCAGCAGCCCTCAGAGTTGCATCAGACTTACCGAACAGTGTCCGGCGAGGCAATATTGGTTATAAGCGGAAATGTCCCAATTGACCTTCTAGCATATGAAAGGGAAAAGCTGTGGGAGCTAAATAAATCATCCGGCAATAACAAGAGCGCAATACAACAAATAAGAAAAGAAACAATAACAACATGGCAACGAAGATGGGAGAATGAAAGTCGCGGCAGATGGACAGTCAGGCTAATAAAAGATCTAGACTTATGGACAAGTCGTAAATTCGGAGAAATAGATTTTTACACAACCCAGCTATTATCCGGCCACGGTTACTTCAAAAAGTACCTCTACAGAATGGGAAAATTCGAAGAGCCGTCATGCCTATACAACGACGCGACAGAAGACGACGCTGAACACACGTTCTTTGAATGTGAAACGCACCACCGTAGAAGACCTGGTTGGCCCAATAAACGCAGACAATTTAATCAGCGTCATGTTGGAGAGCGAAGCAAACTGGGGGATTATCCAGATATACGCAGCACACTTGCTACGCATCAAAAAGCGGGACCTGGACGTAGGTGTGCAGATGTAAATCTCTCAATATGTGGAATATATGGAACGCCACCCTGAAGTAATGCAAATGCGGTCCCAGGTTGGGCGACGGTTCCTTAGAGGGGAGGTTTTTAGTGATCTGCAAGTGGCACATAAGATTAAGATTAATAAGTGAGGAATGCACCGCGACCTTAGGTTTATTGTGCCCTAACCGCTGCTGTGACGATAGCGCCGATGATGCGGTAGGCATTTTCCACCCCCTAACCTATTTATTACTATTTTATTTTTTTGAGTGTATTTGGCACGATTAGTTCAGTTAATACATTTTTAGTTAAACAAGCGAATTACGTAACCTTGCTAAACGCATAATTCAAATTCGTTGAAGTTCAGAGATGGTTTTTACGGCAAGAAAAATTCGAATAACTGCCGGAAAACCCCTAAAAACAGCAGTTTTCTTGAATGTTTGTTTGTTAGTAACGTTAAGGCTAGAGAACGGCTTCAGCAATCTTGACGAAATTTTCAGAGGTTGTTCGTTGTGGATCGGGGAAGGTTTAGAAATAAAAAACCTAATACTTTTCATCAGGAAAAGTCGGAAAATTGGACAATTCCAAAAACAAACTTTTTCCACACAATTTTTTTTAAATTTTTTTGTTTTGTTTTCAATATTTTAATTTGTAAACTATTTGATTCGTTCAATTTCGGTCGCTTGCTTTTTATTTCAGCTATTCAAAAGAAAAATTATTGAAAATTATTCAGTGAAAACTTTATCCACGACCACGAAGAGATCGCGCTAATATCGGCGGGCGTTTTTTTTGCCATCAATGTATGGCCGCCCAAGACATATGAATGAGTAGTCCCAGGATGCGATGACATACGTGTGGAATTATGGATTGCTGTCAATCAGCGAGCGATCATCACGATATTACAGCACGACTTTTCAAACAACAGCTGCGATGTTTGATGGACTTTATCTTGAAGCAACGTATACAATATGTATGTGGTGCTGTTAGATGACATGTGTACTATGTTGAGTGGCAAAAGAGAAGTTTGCCACACGCACACATTCTTCTTTGGATGGTGGATGGTGGATACACCAGGTCAAATTGATTAAGTCATTCTGCGGAAATTCCTAATGCAGAGAAAAATCCAGTATTATACGAAGTGATGAAAACCAATATAGTTCATGAACCTTGCGCACACCCCAATCGCACATCATATCAATCAATGTTGAGTATTGCAGTTTGGTGAAATCGGTCAAATACGTTTGCAAGTACGTCACCAAAGAAAGCAACATGGCGGTTATTGGCCTTGAACGAGATGAGATCAGAAATTATCAAATGGGTCGATACATGAACTGCAATGAAGCGCTTTGTAGGATATTTACTTTTGCAATTCATGAACCTTTTCCGACTGTTGTGCATCTCGCTGTTCATTTGGAGAAGGCCAAAGAGTGTATTTCAACCCAGAGAATACAGTACAGCCAACGGAAACACCGCCAACAACAAAATTGACATTGACGAGTATTTTCTCGACTTGCGTCAGTGATCCGTTTGCGAGAACATTGCTCTATTCGGAAATGCCTTGATATTATACATAGAATGCATCGTCGAAGAAATGTTTACACAAAAAACAAGGCCAACCAGTAGTTGGACATTCAGGTGTGTTCTCAACTAATGCATTAGGATGAATTTACACAAACCACCCGAAAAATGACGATTGCTTCTACTTTCAGTTGCTATTGATTAATGTACGCGGTTCAATTTCATTTGAGTCATTGCATACTGTTAATGGTACGGTGTGTGCAACTTTTTGAGAAGCATGACAGCAATTACAATTGCCGGAACATGATAATCGCTGGAATCGAACGATGGACGATGCGATAGCTACTTCGCACACCACTGAAGTTCGCACACTTTTTGCGATGATCATTTCAACATATCAGCCTTCAAATTCGCGTTAATTATGGGATACGAACAAAAATTACATTGCCGAAGACATTTTACATCGTATTCGTTAAGAATTGGAAATGGGCAAATTCCGATCATCTTGACAATGAAGACGAAGCCGGCAATTTCTAAATATACTTTGGAGAGGATTGGTATGCCGCGTGTTAAAGTTGGATCTCTCATTATTATGTTTCGCAATCTTCATGCGCCGAAACTGTTTTATGGAACCCGACTGCTTGTGACGCACCTATCGAATAAAAAGGGGCAGAATGCTTGATTCTACGAATTCCTTTGTGTTCCAACGATTTGCCATTTCAGTTCAAACCTATTCAGTTTCCAGGGAAAATTGCATTTGAAATGACAATCAACAGGACACAAGGATAGTCGCTGGAAGTGTGTGGCATGAATCTGGAAATGCCATGTTTTTCACACGGCCTGCTATACGTGGCGTGTTCATAAGTTCGAAACCCATCTTCTCTATACATTTACGCACCGGAACAGAAACCAAAAAAATGTTGTTTATCAAGCTGCGCTACAATAAAAAAAATTTAGAAAAGTCGCAAATAATTGATTTAAACGCGAAATATAGTACATTCAACTTTTTTTTCATTTCAAAACACATAATTTCACGCAAGACAAGCCTGCGAGGTCAGCAAGTATACATATACAAATAATATATATAAAGTGAGCGATATACTTTGGCTATCGCACAAGCCCTAAAAGAATTCGGACGTTGGCCAATATCAGCCCGTGCAGCTTCTATTTGCATTGACTGCGGTACTCGAAACAAATATGTTTTAAGGCTCGCCAAATTTTTGTGGGGTAATTGACAGACCATGTTTTCCAACTCTGACCACAAAATAGGTCGAATCGATTCAAATCTTGACTTCCAGACGGTCAATCATCTGCAGCTATGAAACGAGAATTATTGCTTTTAAGCCACTGATGTAAATTTTGTGTCTTGTGTGCTGGGTACCACCGAAGAGAGTATAGCTTAACCATTCCCTCTTTCTCAGAGAAGGGTAAAACACGCGAGGAAGACAACTTACTTCCCTTTGTAGATGTTGTGGAAAAATATAATTATTGCGATAAGGACACATTCTAGAAGTATTAAGTGTTTTGAGAAACTTACAAGTTTCAATAGCGTTTCCACCACACTTGTGTAAAACAATCCCAATTTTCTTTAGAGCAAACCTAAATTGTGCTTCATTGTTTTCTGCGAAGTTGTTCTCGCTGTATTTATTGTAAAATTTGTAACAGAATTCATCGCAGGACTTAGTATATAGCATTAACCCATTAAGGACAGAACGCTTACAATTTACGTAATATATTGAAATTTGTAGGACATACTTTTTTGAGCTGCTAAATTAAAATCCGAAAAGAAAAAAATCTAAATGTTCACAGGGGGCGTGCCAGGAGCCTGTGACGTATACGTCACGTTGGTCCTCATACTTTTTTATTTTGTATTTTAAATTTCACTTAAATAAAAAAGGAACATTAATATTTCGAGATAAAGTAAGGAAGAGTATAAAAAGATTAGTTAATATTTATAAAATGATAGCGTTTGAAGCATTTAGTACACAGGCCCACATTGCATTTTCCACACATCGTTATGCACACTGTATTGCAATTATGACCTTGGCAACGTCGGCGTTTATTACAAGGAGCTACCTCCACAAAGTGATCGATGCCATCGTATCTTTCGTTCGCATATTCAGCTTCACTTTTCGGTCTTCGAAAACCGCCAGGTGGCTTTCTAACGCCAAGACTACCAAAATAGTGTCTGGTAATTGCTCGACGAAAATCAATTTGGGTCATGCCTGAACCGCTTTTCCGATGCAGAATCCAAGCATTTTGAATTGAAACGTCTATAAGCCACGTAAATATAGACCAACACCATTTTTTGCCCTAGCGGCAATTCTGTAAACATTTACGTTCTAATCCATTCGATCTGTACCTCCCATTGAAGCATTGTACATGGCTACCGCATATGGCCGGGGGACGTCGATTTTTCGGCGTTGTTCTCGTGAATATCGACAGACCTTGTACACAGGATTTTTTCGTTGAAGCTAAAGTAACAACAGAGTTGCCAGTCCATTTGGTTATGTATATATCTGCACCTTCCTGAAGTAAATAAATTATCAAAATATATGCAATTGGGTAATTGCCTTTTTTCGTCATTTAGATCATCAAGCATGGAAAACAATGGCTTTTCGTACATTTTTGGATATTCTTCTGCTATACGTGGATTAATGCCTTGGTACATCTCAAAATTTACAAGGTATCCTTGGGGCGTATTGAGACACCACTTCTTGTATCCAACCGTGTCGACCGTAATACTCTACCATAGACTCATCGTAAGATAGATCTTGTTCAGGATGAAAATTTGTGAGGCATTGCTTTTTCACTGCATCAGTAATTGGACGGATTTTCCAAATTTTGTCTCCCCGATCTTCCGAGCTGTTATCTTTGAAGTGCATATAACGAAAAATGATTTCGAACCTATTGCGTCGCATGCTTTCGCTAACCATAGAGCACAGCATATCTGAATCTTCGCACCAGTAGTCTCTTTTTTTTTTGGTCGAGATGTATACCCAGTGACAATCATAATACCAATAAACACCATTCATCATCTCATTTATGGTAATGTTGGGATTTTGACCTTCTACTTGAACCGAGTAAGCATTGGATTCATCACATAAAATCTGTAGGACCTCATCATCAATAAACTTTTCAAATTGCTGATGTGGAAAAAGCCCGCTACAATCTGTGTAATTTGGCTCAGGAAAAAAAGGTTTTGATTTACCAGCGATGCTTTCAACCCAAGTTAACTGTGGTGCCGCACTTTATGTATTTTCGCTCGAGGACCGTCTCGTTTCGAAGTATTGTGTCTCTTTCTGTTTCTACTACGTACTGAAATTTTATCAGGAGTTTTCTTAGACGTACGCATAGTTGATTCTTACTCCAGAATTTCTGGTGGTCGTTCGATTGAGGAAGATGGAGGTTCTGTCAATAATTTTGTTCCAATGTTTTGAAACGAATTTTGAAGAACATCTTCAATTAAATTGGCAATATCGTCATCCGTGTAGTTTAGTGCATCGTCTACAGGTATGTCATCGTCGTTGGTAGTACACACTAATTCACATGGCGCTTGCAATCGATGGTGCCGCCGCAGTCTTCTTCACCTGAATCTTCATCGGACACCTGACCTTCATCGGGCGGCTCTAGGTACACTTTATCAATATCTTCATCGTCACTCTGTAAACTCTCTAGGTAATCTAGCATTTCATCCGTATTTTCGAAGTATCTAATAAACTTGATGACTTGAGACAAACTTGATCGTACCGCTTAAGAAGAGATTATGTTGCATTTTAAATTAAATTTGCATTAGCCATTTTTTTACGGCAAAAGAAGAAGGGCTATGTTGTCGTGACGTCTACGTCACATTGGTCCGGAATGGGTTAACCCATTTGCATTTGAATGATGAAGCTTTTTGCTCTTATGCCTCTGAAAATCTAAATATTTTTTATAACCCCCGCGATAAGTATGATTAGAGAATACAAAAAATATTATATATACGAGTAGTATATAGGCTTCCGAATTGTATATTTTAGCTAAAGAAATTCTGCACATAGTCGAGTATTACTCGAAACCACCTTAAAAACATATCGCGCTACAACCAAAGAGTAAGTGTTGTTGCTGAATGTTAGTTCACTGATCTAAGCTGATAGCTTCAGAATGACCGATACTTTAGGTCAATGAAATCTAGGTATAAAAAATCGTAATCCACTTCAAAGTCCAATAAGAGTTTGTAAATAATATTAATTGTTACCACTTAAAATCTAGTGGACATTATGGGTCTAATTTAGAATCTATGATTTACAAACAAGTAAGGAAGGACTAAGTTCGGGTGCAACCGAACATTTTATACTTTTACAACTTGCAAGAACCAAAGCCAGGGGAATACCTTAAGGTGTAGAACGTCAACTAGAGGATCGGAATCGAAGCAATTTTACACATACACACATATAAATCATACACTTCTTCTTCTTCTTCTTAATTGGCGTAGACACCGCTTACGCGATTATAGCCGAGTTAACAACAGCGCGCCAGTCGTTTCTTTTTTTCGCTACGTGGCGCCAATTGGATATTCCAAGCAAAGCCAGGTCCTTCTCCACTTGGTCCTTCCAACGGAGTGGAGGTCTTCCTCTTCCTCTGCTTCCCCCGGCGGGTACTGCGTCGAATACTTTCAGAGCTGGAGTGTTTTCATCCATTCGAACGACATGACCTAGCCAGCGTAGCCGCTGTCTTTTAATTCGCTGAACTATGTCAATGTCGTCGTATATCTCGTATATCTCGTACAGCTCATCGTTCCATCGAATGCGATATTCGCCGTGGCCAATGAGCAAACGACCATAAATCTTTCGCAGAATTTTTCTCTCGAAAACTCGTAACGTCGACTCATCAGTTGCTGTCATCGCCCAAGCCTCTGCTCCATATAGCAGGACGGGAATTATGAGCGACTTATAGAGTTTAGTTTTTGTTTGTCGAGAGAGGACTTTGCTTCTCAATTGCCTACTCAGTCCGAAGTAGCACCTGTTGGCAAGAGCAATCCTGCGTTGGATTTCCAGGCAGACATTGTTGGTGGTGTTAATGCTGGTTCCTAAATAGACGAAATTATCTACAACTTCAAAGTTATGACTGTCAACAGTGACGTGAGAGCCAAGTCGCGAGTGCGACGTTTGTTTGATGACAGGAGATATTTCGTTTTGCCCTCGTTCACTGCCAGACCCATTTCCTGTGCTTCCTTATCCAGCCTGGAGAAAGCAGAACTAACGGCGCGGGTGTTGAGGCCGATCATATCAATATCATCGGCATACGCCAGCAGCTGTACACTCTTATAGAAGATGGTACCTTCTCTATTTAGTTCTGCGGCTCGAACTATTTTCTCCAAAAGAAGGTTGAAAAATTCGCACGATAGGGAACCGCCTTGTCTGAAACCTCGTTTGGTATCGAACGGCTCGGAGAGGTTCTCCCCGATCCTGACAGAGCTTTTCGTGTTACTCAACGTCAGTTTACACAGCCGTATTAGTTTTGCGGGGATACCAAATTCAGACATCGCGGCACAAAGGCAGCTCCTTTTCGTGCTGTCGAAAACAGCTTTGAAATCGACGAAGAGGTGGTGTGTTTCGATTCTCCTTTCACGGGTCTTTTCCAAGATTTGGCGCATGGTGAATATCTGGTCGGTTGTTGATTTGCCAGGTCTAAAACCACACTGATAAGGTCCAATCAGTTTGTTGACGGTGGGCTTTAATCTCTCACAGAATACGCTCGATAGAACCTTATATGCGATGTTGAGGAGGCTTATCCCACGGTAGTTGGCGCAGGTTGTGGGGTCTCCGTTTTTATGGATTGGGCATAGCACACTTAAAAATCTTTTTATGCTGGAATCTAGTACTACAGATAACCATATTTCGGGCCCTGGCGAAGTCAATCAGGCTCAACCCATTTGGGGATGTTTCGTCGTGGAGGCTGAATTTACCGACCGTAGTGCCTAAGATACCTTCTTTGCCCACCCTGGCGTTAAAGTCGCCAAGTCCGGACATTCCAGGTGCATGCCCTCAGTTCGTAGTCCTTATTTCGTTTGCCATGGTCGTCATCAAAAGGGGGGTCTCTCAACCGAGGCTGGTTATACTTATTCACGGGGGGTGTTTTTTTACGTGGCGGGTCCCAAACCCAGCGCACAATCCTATGCAGGGGATGTTTCGCCTTCTCACTTTAGCTCGCCTTCAAACGGATGTTCTTAGGCTACCCAGAGGATACTTGGTCAAAGACCGGAAGTAGTGAGCTGCTTGAGCCATGTGTAAAGAAATCGTTTCTGGCCACTCCCAAGTGAATGGCGATCAGAGAACTTTCCTCACTTGCGTGAACTTCTACACATGACTCCATCCTCCATTTGTTGGAAAGCGTGTTTGTTTACTGGAAAGCGAAATATATGTGATGTCACCAAAAAATGGATACTCCCACGCCCGTCGTCCAATTTTCACACCGGTAAAATTAAGTGTCTTTGGCGTATTTAGTTATTCATTTATTGCGCTTTAAGCAGTTTTTAACAGTATTCTTAATATAGGGACTAACCCATTTACATCGACATTTGGGTTGACATCCAGCCTCCTATGAAATTATAAATCTCTGAAAAGCTCCCTAAACAATATAAAAATAAAACGTATTAAACTAAAATTATATCTAGAACAAATTTAATTTAGCAACTTCGAATGAAATTTTTTGAATCTCACCACACATTTGTACGGCAAGGCAGGCACCATATAACTGAGCAGCATTTTCGACAGCTCAACTGCAATTACACACGTGACTAGCAAATAGCGAACAGGTGTATATAAATATTTTAAAAACCTAAAGCGTGAGTGTATGGGTGTGTCTTAACAAGACGTATTAGAAACTTTTCCGAATTCGCAACAACTATCTTATGTTTCCGATTTTACCACAAAGCAAGTGGGAGTGCAATCAATGCAGTGGGATTAAGTTGTTCAACAATGCCAACTTGCCAGCTACAACTACAACATGAAACAATTAAAGCAATCACTGATTGATATTCCAGGCAGAAATGAAATGAAAAACTTAACAAATGCATATGCGTGTGTGTGTGATTTTGATTGAATGTATTGCTGCAAGGTAGTTGCAATAAAGACACATTCACCCGCACACACTCACAGATACATGCGAAAGAGTGGTCTTAAGTGCGCTGATGCATGCCAAAGCGAAGCATGAGTTGCCAAATGAAAAGAAAATCGAAAGAAACAGCAGACAATTCACTTTACGTTTGTCTTTAAACACCTACAGACGATGAAACAGCAATCGCATTGTCGTTGCACATACGAGTACTTAACCATAGTGATGTGTGGTTGGTGGTTCGTTTACTTTTGGGTGCTAGTGTAGCTGAAACTTTACGTATTTCCGCTTCCGTGATGTCTGAGCTGCCAGGAAAAGCATGGTGGGAATTGATGTGTTGGAATGCAATAAGTTAGTGATACATAGGGTGGTTCATATTCAAGGGATTCGAAAGTAGAATATCTGCGCATTGAGATGTAAACAGATGTCTGTTCAGAAAAGAGATGACGATCACTCTAATCGAGTAGGACGTGGGCGTGACCACCACCGACAGTGTTCCGTCTTCAAATTCAAAAGCAGGAAACTTCTCTTTAACTGCGGTCATCTTTTGTCAACAAAGTTCCACTCTCCGTTTGTGCAATGAAGTATCTGTAAACTTCTTGCACTTTCCGTGAATTCGTTAAGAACTCGACCAACATCTTACAGTGGAAGTTAAATGTCTTGTTCTTCCTTGATTACTCATTTCTGGATCATAGCACCTCTACCAGATTTTACCATCTCACACGCTCTTGGTGATTGTAGTATAGGCCAATTTGTGTAATACCCAACTGATCCCTATTTCTTTTGGTTGGCTTTCTAATATCTCGAAAATAAATTAGAAGAACTTTATTTGACTGGATAGAACTGGGAAGTTTTTAAAACGTAAAAAGGAAATATTTTTTATTTAATATCCCAGTTTATGTCTTAAACTATTTTACTTTACATGTTAGTGTAGCATAACCCTCGGTCAATGATTTTGCCTATTGAGCCAGTAGTGGAGCGATAAATGGTGTAGAATAATCGCATTCCACCCAAATTGCAACTTAAACAGCCCTGGTTATAAGCTAATAGGTCTTTCATGTTAATCAAATATTTCTAAATTGTTTCAGCGCACCACCCTGTACAAATATATATATATATTAAAGTAAGCAATCAAATAATGGAAAAAATCTTTAATTTTCGACGAATTTGTATGACGGTACATATGTGGAATATGTTACGATATGATGTACATACAGAGTTAAACCGAGGGTAACATTTGACTGAGTTGGATTTTTACTTTCAATTCGACCAGTTCTACGACGCGTGGTCCAAAAACTGTAGGCAATCACTAAGCAAAATATAAATCTATTGAAAGATTTACAATGACCAATCGCTTCAGCTCCTTACTATGATTAAATGAACCTGGATCTGTTTGCTCTTGAATTATATTCTTCATCGGCCCTGAAAAGAACTTTAGAGAACTAAATTCTCCTTTAAATCAAGCTCTATTTAAAGTAAGTTTAAAGATTCCAACTATTATATATAATAACCAGTCAAAGCTCGCATAGCCAGAGAGATATGAACCGTGCTCAGCATAAGAATCTCACAAGACCTCTTACGAGTTTTTCAAAGGTGGCGTAACTCTTAAGAACTTACTACACAACTTTTTTACCAAAAAATTAGGTCTAAACATGAAACTCCTGCTAATTTTCTTTTCCGAAATCTTCGCTTCCTCTTAAGGGGGTATTCTGGTCTAGAAATTTAAAAAAATCTAAATTTTTTTTCTATATTTACAAAGTTTAACTATTCAAGAATATGTGTACAAGAGGATTTTTCAAAATTCAAATTATTTTCGGAGATATAGGCATTTTTCTGACCCGGCATCCAAACTGGTTCGGCCGGAACTAATCGAACAAAAGACTTTACGCGAAACTTTAAACGCGTTTTTCTCAAAACTGACATTTTAGGAACGATACCTCAGGTTCTACTGGACCGATTAACTTGAAATTTTTATAGAGTCTTCTTTATAAGCTTGTCGATGGATGGAACTAGCCCTATTCCCAAATTTTTATTTTTATTATTTTTAAAAATTCGAAATAGTCAGAAAAAGTGATCCAAAAAAAACTTTTTTTTTCAGTCAGTCGCCATTTTGTGAAAAAAATTTTTCCCACTTTTCCGTAGTTCCGGCCATTGCGACATTATTCTAGATTAATAATCTTTTTTTTTTTTTTGGTTTCAGATAACTAGGAGGGTTGAAATCATGGGTATGGTCACGTGGAAATTTTTAGAGACCCCCACTTCGTCAGCTCATAATTTTTGAAATTTTTTACTTTTTTTAGTTTTTAATTTTTTTCTGTACTCTTCTAAAATTAACAAATAACTAATAAAAAAATGGATAGTAAAAATATTAATTGCCTTTTTTTACGACACTTTAAAAATTACCTGAAATTCATGCTTCTAGACCAGAATACCCCTTAAGCTAAACTTGTAACTAAGTAACTAAAACTTGTTTTTTCCGATTTTTTCTTACTCATATCATAAATGCAGGTTAACAATTGTTTCGCTTTGGTCGTTTATTTCCTTATGCATCAATCCTCACTATTCTGTCTGATAAAAACACATTTCGCGTGGCATTTTTGTGCACCTTACTTCTCTTCATTCGTTTAAGTATTTTACAGTTCAGGCATAAAGTGCTGGTTACACAACGAAACAAGTGAATGTAACAGCTTCTTATCAACGGCACAACACTCAATGCAGAGCTGTATTATAAAGGATTTAGTGTCAATACAAGAAGAAGGACCGAAATAAAACGGAAGAGAAATGAAGAATATACATATGTATATATACGTTTGCTATCGACTGCTGGCAAATGCAGCGAGCGAAATCGAAATAAATGTGAAAAGAAAGACCCAAGTACGTATGAATAAATATTGGCTGTGCAAACCGCATGTCTCCACGGACGTCCATATCTCTATAGGCATGTGCAGTAGAAAATCTTAATTTTTCTCAGCAGTTGACATGCAGCTTATAAGAATATTTGAGTTTTTAACACACACGTCTGAAGTTGACAGCAGCATTTGTGCGAGAGCGAGAATTTCTACACGTTCCTAATTAATCCTTTATGTCATGCCATTCACCATTTGGCAATAAATTTGATTTTCAACACTTTTTCTCTATATCAACCACTCACACGATTTCCTCGCACTCATTTCGATTTTTCTATTTTTTCTGCTATATACTTTCAACTGTTTCCTTTTTGCAGATATTTCGCTCATACGGTACTGCGAATGCAGTGAGCACTCGAGGCAATGTGCATCAAATGCAGTAAATGACCACGCAACTTGACACCTGAGTTGATATGTTATGTCAATTGTGTCAAAGTTTCTAACGTTTGACTGAATAAGAAATTATCTCAATACGCCAATAGGGATTGCCCTCAATATGTAGAGTCAATTTTGATTGACCGCATTCAATTGGTTATCAATTTGTATAATATTCAGGGCACCTGTCAGAACTCAAATCAAATAAGAATTAGTTTTAAATATATAGAGCAAAATGAGATTAGTCATAGAACAGTTAACTCATAGTAGCAAGATGTTATCACACTATAGTCAAGAAGGGACGAAAGAAATTGAAAAAGAATTGGCCGATATATCCGGTACAAAGTCAACCGTAAGTTAGAAAATCTTTATATTAGTATATGGGGGCTAAGGAATGTATTAGTCCGATTCAACCCATTTTTGACATACAGACATACCATTATAAGAGAAGGCTTATCCCTTAATTTCCAACTCATATTTTTTTACTAAGGAACCCACATACCAAGTTTTATCGAAATATCTCACTTTTTACTCAAGTTACAGCTTGCACGGGCAGACGGACGGACTGAGGGACAAACAGACAGTGAACCGGATTTCAACTTGTCTCGTCATCCTGATCATTTATATATAAATAACCCTATATCTATCTCCTTTAGTTTTATTTTATACATACAACCGTTAGGTGAATAAAACTAAAATACTCTGTATCAGCTGGTTGCAGAGTATAAACATTAGAGTCTTGAAAATTCACCTACTCTAAAGTTGATCATAAGTAGTCATCGGTCGTATAGTTTTCACTTTCAAGGGAGCATTTTCCAGAGTGACAACCGTCGAAAAACCCTTTAGCAATAGAATTTAAAAAAAGTCGGAAGCCACATCGGATTATTAATTAGTTAGAACTAACTTCGATACAATAAAGGAGCTCCTCACAGTCTTGGAAAGTCTATCTTTTACGAATTGAAAACTATATTTTCTAGCCTTATAGCCTTTTCGCACAAGAGTTAATTGTTCAATTAACCGGCCTTTGCTCGATCAATTGAGATCGATTTACAATACGTAATAAAAGTCTTCTTCGGGAATTCTTCATTTCCCCCCTCTCTTCTCTCGCTTATATGGAAGACATGTACAGTTTTTTTCGAGGTTGGTAAAACTGTCCACAAATTAGCACGATCTGCCAACCAGTGTGTTTACAGCAGCTGTTTTTTTAGGTGGATCTCAGTAGTGTTTGTCGAATTTTACAAACCTATCTTCTATATACATAATTACCTATTTTCCATATAAGTGAGAGATTTAAATGAAGAATTCCCGATATTTTTTTGAATAAAAAATTCTAACAACGCATTTGCGTGTTAACAACGGTAGATTTTAAAGAGAGTGACAAGGTACTGCATGGTCGAAGGAGTGAAATATACATCTGCGTAAGTAATACTCCTTTCCATGTTAGCTCTAGCCATGGACTGTCAATTCGACATCATTATTCAATATTATTTTGGGTGTTAAAGTTCCCATATGTACCTAAAATATATCAAATGAAAATTGTAGTCGAAATACAAGTATTTCATTCAACTTTGCGGAAGTGACTCTCTGGCTGTACCCTCAGTAGGCAGGACAACCTCAAAAGCGATGTTTTGGCTGAGTAGGCAAATTAGAGCCAAAACATGTGAAGTAGACTATGATACTGTTAACTGTAACGGAATGATTGAATTATGTTGTTCAAGAAATTTGTGGACCTATATGAGCTAGTGACGGTTGCATATACTGTTTCGAAAGATTTACATGGATCCAACGGTGAAGTGTTTATTACCGCTACTATTTAATACAAGAACTCGTTATCAACCCTCAAAATCTTGATTAAAACTGCATTCAATAATTTTCTGAAAGCCTTAATATTGTGATACTGCCAAGTCTCCTCAGTTCCGGCTAACAGCCAACTCAAATCTGATTTATTTTTTCGCTCCTTTAAGCGCTTTCGAATCGCAAATTAACAGTTAACCAATTGTATTTGTATAATTAAGCATAATGCCATGGCAACCACTCATTGTTCGTGTAGAAAAATTGCGAAGAAAAACGCGATGTTGGCAGGCAATCGAATCGCTTGAAACGAACTGTTGCGGTATAACGCCGCAGAGGCGGGCAAGCGGTAAGTAAGCTGGCGCTGATTGCAAGTGTTGGCAGCTGCCTTCCACTCATTAAGCGCTTTATTGAGTGCGTAATTTGCAAGGAGCCATGCAACTTACAGTTAATTGATATTAATTCCATAGGCAGCGCTGTTGACGGCGCATTTATAACTTCCACTTGTTTGTTTGTCGGCCTCGGCCTCAGCAGCGGCTGTTGCTGCCGTGGCTCCTGCGTCTCGCATAACGGCATTCCAATGGCGCGTTGCAAGTGAAGCGTAAATGGTTTGGCATTCAAGCGCGTTGCAAGCGTAAAACTGGTGTGAAGTTGAGCGTTTGAATAGTGTTGATGTGCACTATTGTTGACGGGGTGAGGATAAGCGTGCAACACTTGCGGCAAATGTCGGCGCGTTTGTGCTAAAACTCGTCTGTTGCAAGTGCAACAGTGCAACAAAATCAGACAGTGTGTTTCAACTCTAGTTTACCTTTGAAAACTGTGCTGCCTTCTGCTTCCTTGCCTCACTTCCATTCTCTGTGTTGCTGCTTGCTCACTGTGGCTTTCTGTACTCTCTAGAAAGTGCAAGTATAAAATTCGCGTTTCGCTTTTTGTTACTTGTATTGTTATTCCGCTGATGTGTCGACTTAATTGAATTAACATTTGTCCTATATCAGCACGAACACCATTTATTTTCGCAGCTTGCAAATGAATTTGACGCTTCTTGTAACAAGCGTATACTGTCTGCCGCATCAGCGTCTCAACGGCGACCACACTAGAACTCCAGTTGCAACGATCAATATTTTAATTATCATCTACTGTGCGCTTTCTTTAGCTTTGCAGTTGTCATCACTGCTTTCAGCATCAAGTTTCTGCCGCTTGTGGTGGCAATTCTGCGCTCTGCGATTAAGTCATCACTATAATTTGCTGCAGTTTTCGTTCTTGATTTGTTGTAATTTAACACTTTGTGTAAGTTTGTATGACGTGTTAAACAGACTTTACACTTTAAAATTAGTTGCATAGTTCTCGCAATTAAAATTGATGGCTTCCTTGTATGCATTTATTGCAATTAAGAGTAAATTTATACTTTTTATAACACAAGTTATATTTAATGAATGTCGTTTGCGATGACAAGTTGCATCTAATTCTAGAATACAACATTAATTAAGGTTTTAATACATAGAACTATTTTTATAGTCGTTAACAAATCGGGTTATAAATTGAGCTTTAACTTCGGTTCCACCGTAGGTATAATACCCTCCTAATTTGAACTATTTTAGAGCAGTTTTAGTGATAGTTATATAATATAATTATATATATTAGTCCAGTCATCATAGTAAGTTCACCTCGGAATTCGATATACCCATTTATATGTCTGTAAATACTTGTATATTGACACCCTAAAGTTGTCTCAAATCCTACATATGGTAGGGTATACATATAAATGGATATATCGAATTCCGAGGTTCTTACCTAATTTAAGCTTAAATGACTGGACTATATATAATTATATAATATGGGCCAATCCGAACGGAATATTGTATAATACTCAGTGCCAAAGTTCGTAGAGATATCTTCTTAAATAAAGAGGTGTTCCATGCAAGAACTTGATTTTGAGCGGTCAGTTCGTATGAAATCAATTTCTTATAGTTGTGCGATATCGGCGGTTCCGACAAATGAGTAGCTTCATTCGAAGAAACCAATATATGAAAATTTTCCGATCGATACCTCAAACACTGATGCACTAGTTCGCGTATGTACAGACAGACAGCCGATATTACAAAAAATAAGTTTATAGTTAATAAGTTTAACAGAAAAAGTAAAAAGTTCTTCCATTATATTATTCTTAAAACTTTTCGCTACCATTTTTATGGTAGGATTAATCATTTGCTTTCCAAAAGTCATCAGTGTCGACAATTTGAAACTTCTCCAACTAAAAGTCGTTGGAAATCAGGTTCGTGTGATACGATAAATATGGGAATATTTCGGAGTCTAAAATTTTCAAGAACAATGTGTTATGTATAATTCTATGTTATCGTTAGAGTCAACCTGATTCCAAAATCATTAGATTTTCTGATTTTTTTGGTGTTTTGTCCGTAATAGGCTTCTGGACGTCTATGCGTTGCGCATATTGTTATATGTAAAAGCTTTCGACAAAATGCTTCGTTTATTGGACACACGAAAAAAGTCAAGTCAAGTATCATAGCAAAAAACCGTTAAATAGGAATATGAACTCCCTATCTACATCAATAAAGCGAATATTCAATCATTAGCCTGCATCGAGGTTTAACAAAACATGCAAGGTTTGCCTACAATTGACGAAGACCATCCGATAATTATCGCGTCTTAGTTTGAACTTTGAAACGCATAAGCCAAATTTTGATTTTTCTTGAAAAATATTGTTTGCTGCGGTTAGAAATTTGCAGCAAATACTCGAACACTCTTTGATTACAGTAGAATAATGTCTTACATTGGATGTCGCGTTCAGGGAATACTTGTATATAATCCAACGACCCTATGATTTGAAATAACTATGCTGTTATGAATTTTATTTTACGATCTTTTATGTTTAAGATTTATCATACTTCTTCTTCTTAATTGGCGTTGACACCGCTTACGCGATTATAGCCGAGTTAACAACAGCGCGCCAGTCGTTTCTTCTTTTCGCTACGTGGCGCCAATTGGATATTCCAAGCGAAGCCATGTCCTTCTCCACTTGGTCCTTCCAACGGAGTGGAGGTCTTCCTCTTCCTCTGCTTCCCCCGGCGGCTACTGCGTCGAATACTTTCAGAGCTGGAGTGTTTTCATCCATCCGGACAACATGACCTAGCCAGCGTAGCCGCTGTCTTTTAATTCGCTGAACTATGTCAATGTCGTCGTATATCTCGTACAGCTCATCGTTCCATCGAATGCGATATTCGCCGTGGCCAACGAGCAAAGGACCATAAATCTTTCGCAGAACCTTTCTCTCGAAAACTCGAAGCGTCGACTCATCGGTTGCTGTCATCGTCCAAGCCTCTGCACCATATAGCAGGACGGGAATTATGAGTGACTTATAGAGTTTGGCTTTTGTTTGTCGAGAGAGGACTTTGCTTCTCAATTGCCTACTCCGTCCGAAGTAGCACCTGTTGGCAAGAGTTATCCTGCGTTGGATTTCCAGACTCGCATTGTTGGTGGTGTTTACGCTGGTTCCAAGATAGACGAAATTATCTACGACTTCAATGTTATGAATGTCAACAGTGACGTGAGAGCCAAGTCGCGAGTGGGACGACTGTTTGTTTGATGACAGGAGATATTTCGTCGTGCTGTCGAAAGCAGCTTTGAAATCGACGAAGAGGTGGTGTGTGTCGATTCTTCTTTCACGGGTCTTTTCCAAGATTTGGCGCATGGTGAATATCTGGTCGGTTGTTGATTTTCCAGGTCTAAAGCCACACTGATAAGGTCCAATCAGTTTGTTGACGGTGGGCTTTAATCTTTGACACAGTACGCTCGATAGAACCTTATATGCGATGTTGAGGAGGCTAATCCCACGGTAGTTGGCGCTGATTGTGGGGTCTCCTTTTTTATGGATTGGGCATAGCACACTTAAATTCCATTCGTTGGGCATGCTTTCGTCCGACCATATTTTACAAAGAAGCTGATGCATGCTCCTTATCAGTTCTTCGCCGCCGTGTTTGAATAGCTCAGCCGGCAATCCGTCGGCCCCTGCCGCTTTGTTGTTCTTCACGCGGGCAATTGCTATTCGAACTTCTTCATGGTCGGGTAATGGAACGTCTGCTCCATCGTCATCGATTGGGGAATCGGGTTCTACTTCTCCTGGTGTTGTGCGTTCACTGCCATTCAGCAGGCTGGAGAAGTGTTCCCTCCATAATCTAAGTATGCTCTGAGCATCGGTTACTATATCACCTTCGGGGGTTCTACAAGAGTATGCTCCGGTCTTGAAACCTTCTATAAGCCGCCGCATTTTTTCGTAGAATTTTCGAGCATTACCCCTGTCGGCCAGCTTATCAAGCTCTTCGTACTCACGAAGTTCGGCCTCTTTCTTTTTCTGTCTGCAAATGCGTCTCGCTTCCCTCTTCAACTCTCGGTATCTATTCCATCCCGCACGTGTAGTGGTCGATCGTACCGTTGCGAGGTAGGCAGCCTGTTTTCTCCAAGGGTTTCGGTTGCAGCTGTACGTAAAGAGTTTGAAATGCCGTCCCACAGTTCCCTTATACCGAGTTGATGACGAGTGCTCTCAGAGAGCAGGAGTGCTAGCCGAGTAGCAAATCGTTCGGCTGTCTGTTGTGATTGCAGCCTCTCGACGTCGTACCTTCCTTGTGTTTGTTGGCGTGCGTTTTTTCCTGCACAGAGGCGGGTGCGAATCTTGGCTGCAACAAGATAGTGGTCCGAGTCGATGTTAGGACCTCGGAGCGTACGCACGTCTAGAACACTGGAGACGTGTCTTCCGTCTATCCCAACATGATCGATCTGGTTGGTGGCTTTTCGATCCGGAGACAGCCAGGTAGCTTGATGTATTTTCTTGTGATGGATTCTAGTACCATAGATAACCATATTTCGGGCCCCGGCGAAGTCAATCAGCCTCAACCCATTTGGGGATGTTTCGTCGTGGAGGCTGAATTTAGCGACCGTAGTTCCAAATATACCTTCTTTGCCCACCCTGGCGTTAAAGTCGCCAAGCACAATTTTGACATCGTGGCTGGGGCAGCTCTCATAAGCGCGCTCCAAGCGCTCATAGAAGGCATCTTTGGTCACAATGGGCGCAAATCAGCGATATGTTGAAGAACATCGCTTTGATGCTGATTGTACCACCACGAATCCTAGACCAAACTTGCGATCCTTTATGTGGCCACTGTAGTAAATGTCACAAGGACCTACTCGTCTCTGTCCGTCCATCGCATTTCCTGGACGGCGGTGATGTCAGCCTTTATTTTTGCGAGGACATCAACCACCTGGGCAGCGGCACCTTCCCAATTAAGGGTCCGGACATTCCAGGTGAATGCCCTTATTTCATAGTCCTTATTTCGTTCGCCATGGTCGTCATCAAAAGGGCGGTTTCTCTTCCGAGGCTTGTTGTTCCTTTTCATTGGGGGTTTTTTACGTGGCGGGTTCCAAACCCAGCGCGCAACCCTATGCAGGGGATGTTTCGCCTTCTCACATTAGCTCGCCTTCGAACGGATGTTCTTAGGCTACCCAGAGGATACTTGGTCAAAGACCGGAAGTAGTGAGCTGCTTGAGCCATGTGTAAAATAATCGTTTCTGGCCACTCCCAAGTGAATGGCGATAGAGAACTTCCTCACTGCGTGAACTTCTACACATGACTCCATCCTCCACGATTTATCATACGGAGATTCTAAAAACAATAAACGGTCACAAAATTTAACAATTAAGGGTTTTACGTAGTCTCATAAAGTTATAAGTTATAACGATCCGAAAACAAAGCGTTCAGAGTTGTATTTGCGTAAACTTATTTTAGTATGCAATCCAACAAAAAATTGTTTAAACTAGTATAAAAAATTATGATTTTACGTTGCTTTATGACACGTTGTGAGTACCCCAAATACATATTACTTCATTTAATTTAAGCAGAGGATAGGGACATATTTCTGCAGCAAACCGCTTCGTTTGTGAGTAACTTTGTAAATCTACTAAATTTGGTGCATATAAAATAATTTAATTTATTAAAAATGTCTGACTAGATTTCGAAAATAAACGTTCGGACTGAACTGATATAGCAACAATTGTCAAGTATGTGAAAGCTACTTTATATTATTTAGGATTTTTTTCTTGTAAATCTTTCGAAATTTTCTACAGATTTTCTTCTATCCGTTCATATTTGGTGCGTAAATATATGGATAGTTCATCTGACATAGCAAACAAATTGTTTTTTTTTATCTTTCAATTTTTTTCGACTAACTTATGATGATCAATCCAAATACTTCTTCAGGAGTTTTCAGTTTTATTAGAATTACCTGAACCGTTTTCTTCTACAATAGCACTAACCCTCATAATTTCTCTGATTTTTCTAACCGCATTCATACATGCAATGTCTTTAGAAATCTATATACCTTGTAGAAGGTGTAATTAAAAAGCACAATTATATCAAAGAGCTGAGACAGCACGTTGTTTAGGATACTATACATACTGCAGAGATTGATAACCAGAATCCTTTAAAAGTGGTTTCCTCTATTACAATAAATAAAAGTCAAGGACAAACTTTAAAAGTAGCCGGCATTATCCCGGGCACCTCTTGCTTCTCCCACGTCTAGCGTGTGTCGAGAGTTACCTGGCAAGAAGCCTTCGTTTACGCAGAAAACAATAAGCTGCGCAATGTTGTTTACCGGAATGTGCTGGAATAGAATTAATACTAGTTCTCTACGACCCGATACAAACAACAATTTCATAAGCATAATCAACTCAACCGTTTTGTTAGTCATTACTATTTGTAAATTGATCTTTAAATTATTTTTCTACTGAAAATGTGAATAGTCATTATTTTTACTGTTAGTACACAATTTTCCCCAATTAACTGTGGGCAACACCGCGGGGCAAAGCTGGCGTTCTAATAATTTTTATTTTTAATCTCATTTTGCTGAATTGCAATTTACGCAACAAAATATAACAACACCTGGCACTGGGATCATGCGCCGCAAACAATGTACATGTTTCCGCTCCAGTTTTTCGTAGAAATGAAAATTGACCTGTTAAACCACCAAGAGTCTATAGCTAGCAATATGTTGTTGGCATGATAATTATTTAGCTAAGTATTGCTTGGCATAAGCAATAAATACAATAAAAAAAATGAGACATCAACATCAAAAACATCGATGCATCGGAAATATTAACTATCATTCGATAAATCGAAATTATACGATGACTCACATTAAAATCATCGATGGATAATCCTATCCCTACTTAGAACTAACTAAACGAATGCTTTTCATTTACTTAGCCAGCAATATATAATATATAATAAATAAAAAATAAATAAATAATCAGAATATTTAAGACTTTAAACAAAAACTCCAGCTTGTACTCATCCACTGTTGTTCCTTTTTTTATTTTTTATTGCATCAATTTGAGGAACAAATTAATCTGCGGCATTTAACATGCAATAACATAAAATTGATCCACCTATCAATTAAGCGCTTCCAATGGCTGCACACAAGCAAATCGATCAATTAAATGGGCTGGATTCAGGTTAACCACACAGACAAGGGTACAAATGGGAGCACACATGTGTTTACCAATGCATGAATGCATAGTTAAGGGATGTAGGGAAAATATTACGAAGACTTCAATTTCTATACTTTGAAGAAACGATTTTGCAGCGAAATCTCTAAGTACAGTGATTCTAATGTCAGGGCGGAAACTTGGTTTGGCTAATAAAGTATTCTTTGCTTATTCTGAAGTGTAAACTTTAGTCCTTAGCACAGAAATACAACTCTTTCAATTAACCCGTTACCAGATGCACTACCTTTCGTCCTTGTTAACTGCTTCCATTGTAGATTAAGTCTTAAGTATAATCAAAAGACAAACTATTCCATATTTTTGCACTTTAATATCTTGCTATCTTTACTAGTTTGATACGAAACCGAACCCTGCAAATCCCTAATTCTAATCATGAAACGAATCCTTACAAAACAAGACGGGCCCTGCTGAGTTATCGAATTAAATAAATTACCCTAAAGAACCGAAGACACTTATGTTTCTGCGCAGATTTTGATAATCATCATATGAAACTTGTAATAAATAAGTCAAATCGAGGTTCACTCTTGAGCCTGGTATTTACCGATCGAAACACTTTCTTTCATAGTTCTATCTGCAGTTTTCAAAATACTTAAGTATTTGTAATTTCAATTAAAAAGAATAGGTTTGGTTAGATTTCTCTTGGGCTTTCCTCAAAACGGTTTATTTAATTTCGTTGAGGTCCAGGTCTGAATTTCTTTCAATTTCGGATGAGCCTAAAATCTGCTCTAAATCATCGAACAAAAAAATGTTTCACACTTTATTTTGTAATACGCTCAGAAAGATAAGTTTTATATGCAATAATTTTCCTACACGGTAGTTACCCGTACAAACGAGGAGTAAACAAATTTACCCCGACATACATACATACATGTTCACCTCTATGAACTACTCCATGTGTACTTTAGTGTTCATTCAATATACACACATATGTATATACGAAGGTATGAACGTGTAGATATATATAAACCCATGCAGTCGGGTATGCATTGAACTATTGCATATTGGTTACACACATACATAGTCAAAGGTGGCAATAGTTTGCTGGGCGCTTGTTGGATGGTGGATAGTGGAATCAACGATCGACTGCTAGGCTAATCATCCTTTGTCAACAATCTGGTCATGCATAAATAAAAAGCCTGACCACCTACTAGCCCACACACACATATGTATATATATGTGAGTATGTGTATGATTACTGGAGGTTTCGCAGTACGCCGCGGTAAGGCAACAACAACGCTGGTTCGATAGACAAATAAACGCTTGAAGTTTATCGAGTTTTAACTTTGTGTGCATTCTATTCTGGTATGCAAATCGCGTTGCAGTGAAATCGCCTTTTATATGATAAATAGCTGTGCTCAATTTGTTGATTTAATTCGAAGTGGAAATTGGTGCAGTGTAATATTAAAAGACTCGGGATGTTTGCAGCTATTAATTAGCATGGTAGGGTGCTGCGTTGATGTAGGAATTTCACAGTGTTATTTTATGCTTTTGCTTCGTTCGCTTTGTACTTTGGGTCCCTGCTTAAAGTAACAGATGAAATACATGTCCTTAAGCCCTTCTTTTGAAATATGTATGTATGTATATACTTCGTTTAGGTTTCCATTACGTAAGACACTTTGCTATCGAACTTACTTAATTCGAGTGATAAGATGGCTCTAGAGAGCATTCTCCTGACGGTTGGAATCTAGGAACCACAACCCGGGTAGTTTGGTTTATATTCATTACAAGTGTCCTAGCTATTACTTTCTTCTCTGGTGCTATAGCTATAAGGGGCGTTTAGGTAAACCGGAGCTCCTAGAAGAGAGCGTCTCAATGAACTAGTTTCAGACCCTCAATTTTTGGCAACCTTTTTTTTAAGATATACAGATGAGTTTAAGCTAGCATTTGATTTGTTGATGTCCCGAAGATTACTTGAATTCATTTCCTATTAAAACGAAGTATATTTTATTAAATCTGGTATGAGTTTTCATCTGAGCGGAATTAAATTGTTAGACAAATCAGCTTTTAAGGAAATTAAATATTCTACAATTTAAGCTACAACGTGGGAAGACCCATGATTGATCTACTTCTGAACAGCTGCTTCACACGTAGACCCAGCGATTGGATAAAGGGAACTACTTTGCTATCCGCAAATCAGATTTTGCTAGAGATTAGGTTTCCGACTGGTAACTTGAGACTCCCTCGGTCCTCATGAATCAGTTCAGCACTGTTTTCTGAGTTTTTGTGACTTTGTAAGGCTCGGGTATAAGCACAGAATAATATTTTCTAGATTTTATCCCCACGACTAGGCCAATAGGAGCGCTGAAATTATATTCTTGTCTGCACCAGTGTGCTCCAAAAATAACACTGATTTTAAATACAATTTCGTGGGGTTGAAAAATCCAATTCTCAAAATTGGTTTATTATGTTGGCATGCATGTCCTTGAAGTACAATTGATGGCCAAAAACACTACTGTAAGAATACCCCAGCCTTCATATATGCCAGACATTTCTATTTGTGTGTGACTTTTTCTATTTACAAATATAAAAACAACCTGAATGGGCCGTCATTTTACAGGCATAGATGATATTAATAGTGCATAGCTAAAAAGAGCTTATGTTAAGGTTTATTGCCACTTGATGGCATCAGGGTTATAAACCTACCATTCCATAAGGTATTTCAACTCAGAGACGGCTTAATATTTGTAGGATTCTAGGGACATAACATCAAACACAAGAAAAAGACAAAAAAAAATATGTCAGGATCGCAGTGTCTGATTTTTTCGGGGTGTAAGTTTCTAGAAGAGCTACTTTTATATATATTATATACAGTAGACTCGCGGTAACGTGAACTATTAAAAACCGAGCGTGTTTACGTTTGCGAGGTTGTTCACGTTTTCGAAGGTATAATTTTAAAAAATTTTCAAATAAATTAAACATGTGTTTTAACTCAAATTCATTTATTTTTATTTTATTTCAGATTATAAAAACATGTAATTTATATGTTTAGGTTTTGTTAAGAAAAAAAATTCCCATTGAAATTATTGGAAAAAATGGGTTATCTTTTTTTGGATTTTCTTTTTTTGCAAATTGCTGAACACGGCTTTTTCGCGGAGACATTTAAGTACGCTGATATCTGTTGGACTTATATTTTCATCTTCCGCCTCTATTCTTGCATGTAGTCTTTCCAGATTACTATCCTCGCTTTCACTTTCATCACTAATTAAAACCTCGTTCGTTTCGGTTGAGTTAGGAAAATCTTCAGTCCATTCATTGATATCAGCAATTGAAAAACTAACCTGCAAATACACAATTTAAATCAAATGAGTTATTGGATGGAAGAAAAGGTTCAAACCTCTGGATTAATTGAATGAAGCAGTTCTATTGCGCGTTCTTGTTGGCTGTTAATTGGTAAACAAATCCTTTCTCTCAAAGTAGCTAATGGAATATCCTCATCACAGTCTTTTTCATCTTCTATAGAGCTTAAAATGTTCGTCCAGCATTTTGCTATTGTTTTCTTTTCAAGACGTTGCCAAGCTAAATCTAAATAGCCAATAACGTCTCTTAACGTCAATTTCTTTAGGGCTTCAATAACATCAGTCCCTGTGGCTACAATTGATGCCAAAAGACTGTTTCTGTAGAAAAGCTTTGTTAGTCGTATGGCATTTTGATCCATTGGCTGTATGAGTGGAGTGACATTAGGTGGCATAAACATTGCAGTTATTAACTCGTCATCTGATCTCAATTCATTTTCGGGAGGATGAGATGGAGCATTGTCTATCAACAGCAGAGCTTTATTGGGCAATCCTTGATCTTTTAAAAATTTCCTGACCTACAATAATAAGAAATACACATGTAAAAGTTTGAAATCACTAAAACTGATTTTTTAACTTGTGGTACAAACGAATGCTGAAACCAATGTTTAAAAATGGCAGCCGTCATCCATGACGACTTGGAGTAATTGTAGTCAACAGGAGAATCAAAATTTTTAAAAGAGCGAGGATTTTTTGCCTTTCCAATAACAAGAAGTTTAACTTTTTGCACCCCTGTTGCGTTTGTACAAGCCAGAAAAGTGACATGCTGTTTTTCTTCCAGGAGCATTTTTTTATTGTGAGGATACGTATGTTCTGTCAGGTAGCAATAGTCCCCATCCGTCTGCATTATATATTTGATCGTGCGACAGACCTAGCTCTTTAATTTTGGCTTGCAGCTTGTTTTTGAAAGGGTCCACAAGTTCAGGTCTAGAAGACAACTTTTCTCCACTTATTTTAATAAAACGCTTACCATAACGCTTCTTAAAGCGTTGCAACCATCCATCACTCGCATTAAAATCGCTTTGAGTTTCTTTAATTATTGAATGAAAAAATTTAGCTTTTTCTTTAACTATCAATCCATTGACAGGGTAATTTTTTTGTCGCTGTTTAAGAAACCAACGGTAAAGCGCTTTTTCCATTTTAGGAAGTTCAGAACACTTCAAAGTCTTCCGCTTTCCAGACCCAGAAAATGTACTGTTAACACATTTTAAAATGTTCTCTTTTTTTGTTGATAGCGCAAATTGTTGGTTTTGCAACACTGTACTGGTTTACTAAGCTGGTTACGCTTGATCCTCCTTTTAATTTTTCTATTACATCAACTATTTCCTTTAAAGACAAGTATTTTAGTCGTTTTTGCGACATTTTTCACGAATAACTTTAGATTAGATCATGCAAAGTCAGCAACGCGCACTAATTTTAATGCCAATCCACATCGATCCATCCCAGTATACACATAAGCAATAATTTACGGGTATTCTCCGTTTTATAAAAACGATTCCCATAATTAACATACATATGTATGCATGTAGAAAAGAAAACAACGTTTTAAATGCATTTTAAATTTGTTCACGTTATAGGGCTTTCTCACCGTGTTCACGCTGCCGAGTAGTCAATGTAAAAAAAATTATGTTCATGTTAGCCGGTGTTCACACAAGGCGGTGTTTTTGTTACCGCGAGTCTACTGTACTTATAGTATATATGTACACAAATATGGAGATGTGTATAAGTTCACGCAAGTGATTAAGTTCTCTGATTGCCGTTCACTTGGGATTGGCCAGAAACGATTCTTTTACATATGGCTCAAGCAGCTCACGACTTCCGGTCTTTGACCAAGTATCCTCTGGGTAGCCTAAGAACATCCGTTTGAAGGCGAGCTAAGTTGAGAAGGCGAAACAGGGTTGTGCGCAGGGCTTGGGACCCGCCACGTAAAAAATAGTACCAATGAAAAATTATCGAAAGCCTCGGATGTACTGCCGGGAGAGCTATTCATGTACGGTGGCGAAGAACTGATAAGGAGCATGCATCAGCTTCTTTGTAAAATATAGTCACGCGAACGATCGACACGCCCACCCTTTCGTTGATTTCAAAGCTGCTTTTGACAGCATGAAAAGAAGTTGCCTTTATGCCGCGATATCTGAATTTGGCATTCCCGCAAATCTAATACGGTTGTGTAAACTATTGTTGAGCAACAACAAAAGCTTCATGAGGATCCGAAAGGAACTCTCCGAGCCGTTCGATACCAAACGAGGATTCAGACAAAGCGACTCCCTTTCGTGTGACTTCTTCAATCTACTTTTGGAGAAAATATATAGAGTCGCAGAACTTAATCGAGCAAAACAAATGGATCTGGTAGTGAACGAGGGCAAGACGAAATATCTCCTGTCATCAAGCAAACAGTGTCGCACTCGCGACTTGGCACCCACGCAACTGTTGACAGTCATAACTTCGAAGTCGTAGATAATTTCGTCTATCTTGGAACCAGTATTAATACCAACAACAATGTCAGCCGCGAAATCCAACGCAGAATAACTCTTGACTCTCTCGACGAACTAAGACCAAACTCTATAAGTCACTCATTATTAAATCCTGCAACCAGGTTGTTCAAAAAATTTTGTCGTTCGATAAGAGAGGGCGTTGCTACTAGCCTAAATTTTTTGTATTTTGTTGGTACGCTCTTCATATGAATGTATGTGAAGTTACATTTCAATCTGTCAATTATTTTATTGTTTACAAGCCATTTAGCGGCGCCGTGTCACGGTATATTTTTACAATGGAAAAAATTGAATATCGTGCGGTGATACAATTCTTAGTAGCATCAAAAGAAATTCACGAACAAATGTTAACAGTGTATAATGATTGTTCACCTATAATTAGAACAGTAGAAAGATGGGTTGCCTTAAACGTGGTTGAACTAGCTTTGAAGACGACCCCCGTGAATGACGTCCAAAAAGCGCATCAACACCAGAAGTCATAGCCAAAATACAGGATATGGTTTTAGAAGATCGTCGATTGACTGACAGAAATTTGGTAGAGGTTCTACACATCTCATTAGGCAGTGTGAGTTATATTTTAAGTGAATTTTTGGGTTTTAGAAAGCTGTGTGCACAATGGGCGCTGCATTCGCTAGCAATGGAACAAAAACACATTCGAATGCGACTTTCTCACCAACATTTGGAGCGTTTTAAAAAGTGTAAAGTGGAATTCGTGCGTCGATTCATCACTATGGATGAGACTTGGAGCTATCACCGTAATCCCGAATTAAAACAAGAGGCTAAAGATTGGTGTGAACCTGGTTGTTCGGCTGCGAAACGAATTCGTGTTCGGAAATTGGTCTAGAAAGTTATAGCATCAGTTTTTTTGGGATGCGAGAGAAATTTTGTTTGTGGATTACTTACAAACTGGTAAAACAAATAATTCTGATTATTATTGCAACCTTGAAGTCCAGTTGAAGGAAAAACTTCGTGAAAGAAGACCCGGGATGCAGAAGAAAAAAATTCTTTTTCATCAGGACAATTCACCGTTTCACAAGAGCATTTTGACAATGGCTACAATCCATGAATTAAAGTTTGATTTGTTGGAACATCCAGCGTATTCAACCGATTTGGTCCCCCGTGACTTCCATTTGTTTCCAGAACTCAAAAAATGTTTGCGTGGCAAGCGTTTTTCTTTAAATGAAGAGGTCATAACGGCTGTTGAAGCGCATTTTGCAGACCTTCCGGATTCTCACTTCAGGGATAGGATCCACAGATTGGAGGATCGTTGGAGCAAGTGTATTAGTGTTCAGGGAGATTATACTGAGTAATAAAGTATATTTTGAAACATAAAATTGTGTTTTTCTTATCAAAAGACAAAACTTATTAAACAACATGGTATGTATATGGTGCAGATGCATGGATGATGACAACATCTAATGAGTCGACGCTACGAGTTTTCGATACAAACGTACTGCGTAACATTTGTGGTCCTTTGCGCGTTGGTCATACGTCCGTATGGATTGAAACACTCCAGCTCTGAAAGTATTCGACGCAGTACCCGCCAGAGGAAGTAGGGGAAGAGGAAGACATCCACCCCGTTGGAGAGATCAAGTGGAGAAGGACTTAGCGGCACTTGGTGTTTCGAATTGCCAAGAGAATAAACGATTGGCGCGCTGTTGTTATTTCGGCTATAACCACGTAAGCGGTGTCTACGCCATTAAAGAGGAAGATATAACTATGAGTATCTAGAATTTGCACTAAATTTTTAATACCTTCTACACACTTATGGTTGCTCCATTTCTATACTAAATTACATAGCTAAATTACATTTATTTTGCTTTATTTTCATATCCTTACATGTCATTAAATAATTTTCAAATTCCCCAAAGGTATTCATGCCCTTTTGAATTTTTTACTGTCACCAACTCCCTTCACAGACAGCAAAACACCATTTTTTGCAGTAAATTTCTTATAACCACTAATCATTTGATTTTACTTTTCTTTATTTTCATCAATTACCACATATCCTCTCTTTCGCCTGTTGCCCGCTAGCTGTTTGAGCTGCTTGGGCGCACCTCCATTGGCTGACCTTTCGAGTGGCAAAGAACTTTTAGTTTTTACTGCCAGATCAACAACATACACACAGACAGTTTTTTCTCCTAGGTAAAAAATCAATGTTTTGTTCTTGTTGTTGTTGTCGTTATCGTTATTGTTATGGTTGTTGAACAAGTGCCAAATGTGTGCGACAACCGTAGACACGTTGGCGAAACTGCAACGGGAAGGCAATAACAGCAACAACAACAAAGATAACATCAACAATTTTACACCTGACACAAAAGCAACTAACAGTACTATCTACAGTGAGTGCAAGCGAGTGTGTGTGGGCGTTGCAGTGCATTTTCCGCATACGGCATTGTGTGTGTGTGTGTGCACGCTTATGCGCGATTGTCACAGTGTGAGCACGTCTACGCCGCTGTCTGTGTCCGTGTCGGCTAACAACCGGATGTAACACCTGGCTTCCGATTAAGCGATTATAAATTTGTGGGCAAATATCCGTTTTGTACGCATGGATGTGTATATACCTGTGTACACACATGACTGTATGTGTATACATATATTCATAATATACTCACTCCTGCCATCGGCAAAGTTACAAGCAAACAAAGTTTAGTCGAGCTTACTCATTGATGATAGTGGAAACATACAAGGTGCGTTCCGAAGTAAACAGGATTTGTAGCAGAATGTACGAGTAGTTTCAACGTTTTCAAAGTGGTCGAGAGGACATAAATGACGATTACCATGGCGGCCAATCAAAATCCATGATCATCTGCGTGAATTCATCAAAAATCAGCCGAAATCATCATTGAAATTCATGGAAATGGAATTGATCATCTCCAAAACATCGATTTACCGCATTTTGACCGAACAAATGGGCTTACGGAAGGTGTGTTCGGCCCGAATATCGCGAAGATGAAAGTTGGCGTTTGTTGCACGATAATGCACCGTCTCATCGATCGACGCTTGTGACCGATTATTTGACCAAAAATCACATTTTAACCATTAACCACTCCCGGTATTCACCTGATATGGCACCGTGCGACTTCTTCCTTTTCGGAGAAATGCATTTGCTCATGAAAGGAAAGCGTTATGCAGACGTAGAGACCATTCAAAAGCTTGCACCGGCATCCTGCGGCCATACCGGCCAACGAGATAAAACACTCGTTCGACATGCTTTTGGACCGTGAAAAAAGCTGTATTGAAGCAGAAAGAGACTATTTTGAGTAAAACAAATTGATTTTGCAGAAAAAACCATTTTTTCAATTTTTTTTCAAGTCCAGTTCACTTTGGAACGCACCTCGTATATCTTTATAATTATATATGTACATAGTATGTATTTGCTTGCACGTGATTTTGTGTTTGTGCACTCATACTCATAGCCCATTTGTTCTGCTTCAACGACTAAAATTGCAGCGATGCAATAATAATGCCTTAATTATGAGCGGATATGATTTGATTAAAAGCATTAGCGAGCGCTTAAGTCAATGCACAGGTTAGCGAGTTGATGCGCAGCACATAACTTGTATTATGTTTGTTATGTACACGCTATGTTCCTAGAAATTACTAAAATATACATTGGTGAGGTAGTTCAATGCATGACTATCGATTATAGCAACATTAACGCTCTTGTTTAGGAAAATACACATATAGTATATATATATGCATATGTTCAAAGGGAAATATGCGAAATTAGGTTCTGTAATACCTTCAGCGGCTGATGAAATTTTACAACAGCGTAGAGAGGCAAATACAGTGAAATTCCTCATAACTGGACACCGGCCGTCTCGGTGTGTTTGTCCGGATATGGTGGCTTTCACATATGGGGGAATGGCTGAAACGTGTTTTTAAAATGTATTCTTAGAGTCAGAAACCTTCACTCAGAACTGTATTTCTAATGAACTAATAAATGCGAGCCAAAGTCTGGCAGGAGTGAGTGAATGACAATTATCCCATTATTCTTAAATAAAAACTATCGAATAACTCCACTAATTGATAAAAATTAAAAAATAAAACTGGAAATACAAATTGTACACAATTTCTCTAAATATTTTATGAAAACTTGTCCGTTTATCAGAGATAATTTGAACACAAATTTACCTAAACAGTGTCCGAGTCCGGTCATTGGAACGTTTTTATATTTAATTATAGGGTTTGTATGAAATATTAATTTGTTCATGAAATTTGTCCGGTTAATGGAGGTGTACAGTTATAAGGACTGTCCGTAATATTTGTAATTTTAATAAGTTTTCAAGTTTCGTTATTTGATTTTAAAATTCAATAAGTCGGCAGCCCTCTAAAAAAATCGTTCTTTCAAAAATTTTTATCAAAAACTTTAGTTTCCAAATAACAAAATTTGTTTAGTTTTTAATAGGCATGGATTAGTGAACGCAAAACTGGTTACCACAATGCTCACAGAAACACGCTGCAAAAACTGTGGTTCACAAGCTTTGTTTTTTTCATCAACAAAATCTCTTGCCACTAATCACTTCGTGCCAAGTCCGGACTATAAGGTGAATGCATGAGAATTGTCCAACTAAGCACCCGGAAAGCTTTTGGCGAATCACTATCGACAATCCCACCTCTATTGGCTGCAGACGTCCTGTTCTGGGGGGTAGGTCACTTCAAACGGTTCAATTGTTAAAAATACAAATCCGAATTAAGAGCCTCAAAAAGATCGATTTTGTTGCAATGTACGATTTATATTAATGTATCGATAAAGTGTTGGGCTTATATACATAAATATGTATTCTGTGATTTTTGGTTGAAAGTAAAGTATACACATGACTTTTTGCTTATTTGCTTCAGTATATATAGTTTAATGTCGCTATAGCAATAGTTAGTTTATATAATAAATATTTTTATTAAACATTTTTAAACGGGTGACAACTTTCCGTACTGAATATTTTTAATTAATGCCTGATTGAATCATATCAAGCACTCATAATCGTTTGTTTTTTGCCGTATAATTTTTTGCGACTTTTAAATGTTAACAAATATTTTTTAAATTTCTTCTGTGTAATATTTATATTACTGTGTCTGATTTATATTTTGCTTTAATTAAAATTAAAAAAAATTGGCTTCCTTCTTGACTTTGTTGATGTAAAAATTTTCAGTATTGCCTGAAAAATTACTTCCCCGAGTTAATTGTGTACGGATTAGTTCAAAGCTAGTATATGTATTTTGTGCCCTTTTATACAATCACTAAACTAAAAGGTGAGAAATATGCCTAATAATTAACTCTATTAAAAGTGGTTTATTCTATTTTTTACTACATATTGAGATAATACACTAAAGTTTAAATACTAATAAAAAGGTATTGTATTTTACATATATTTTTTTAATATTAAAAATATTATTTTTATTTTTTTAGTATTTTATTCTTGTAGTTTTTATATGCTGAACATGTATTAGTATACCAAGTGCATGAAAGTTGTAGTATCTCGTCGTGGAAGAACTTCGGAGACCTTATAAAGTATTCTCATATGTGAATGATCAGCTTTCCGAATTGCGTCGATTTAGCTATGTCCATCTGTATTAATTCGAGTTGGTCCCTCGATTTTACAGATGTTCATCTGATATTTGGCACACGTCGTTTTCTCTTCCAGAACCTATTCACATCTCAACTTTTGTGTTGAAAACTTTTTTATTTGACAAAATATCTTCACGGAATTTTGCATAGATTATTGTCGAAAAGGGAGCAATGTTAGTTTAGACCTCTGTGGTAGCTGTACCATTCAAACTGACCAATCAATTTTAAGATAAAGATCTTTAAACATTTTTATGCTGTAAGAAATGCACCTGTGATCAGTATTACAGCTTCGTTTTTCTTGTTTTTGGTTTAACTAAAATTGAGTTACGTAAGACCACAAAAAATTATTTTGAATTATTATTATGTACAATAGAAACATACAACTTTTCGCCTATATGATCCGGCGGCATCACCAATCCTTTTTTCAATATTCACCATATGTCAATGTTACTTATGTGTTACGCCATATACTCGAAGAAGTCTAAGAACTTTAAAACATATTTTTTTACATGTCTACACAGTATGTATTTTGAATCTTATGAATGGCAAAACAGTGTCATTTGTATTTTTGAATTTATAAATTAACTGAAATTAAGGTAATTTATTTCACTCTGCACTACAGGGCGTATACGTTATGCAAAAAAATTACAAAAAAATTGCCAATACGATATGTATTTTAATCGAAACCGACTGTAAATTATTTTAACGGACTAAAGATGGCTTTTTCACATTTGCTTATCAAATGATAATAATAAGCAGCTGTGAACTTCAGTCTTTCAAAAGCTGAACAATGTAGGAGACCGTTCGACTTCAGGCTTGGCTCCTAATATCCAGTAAGGACTGTTAAGAGCTAATAGTTCCGTGAATATTCTTCGTCTTACTTTTGGTTAGAAGGATCTTGCATGCAAGGAAAGCATGCTGAACTCTCTCAAGAAGTATAGATAGCTAAATCAAGCGTTAGAAAGCAAGAGTAGAACGGAATTCCAGTTAGTTGGCAATTCGTTCCAATAATTCCTTCAATGCCTTGCAAATTTGAAGAGGCTAAAAATTTTCTGGTATATCATCTAGTGAAGAAGTTCGGTACTTCTTTACAGATTAATCGAAATTCGAAGAAATTTGAAAAGAGGAGCTCTTATTACCGCTTAGCTGCTTACTAAATAGCTGACCTGTTGGTCTATGAAGATCTAAAAAGTTCGGTTGCTTGGCGCTTTAGTATGGTTCAGGCAAAGCAATATAATCTATGTTCGAGTATTCTGTTTCAAAGAAAAGTTCGTTTTTCCATTTTTATGGTCTGTCGAGCGCAAGCACTTTGATTAAGTCAAAAACGATATGGCGTCCGATATGATTTTTTTTAAATTTTATTTAGTCGTAAAAGTCATATCTTTAAAAATCTGGTCTATCATATCTTGATTCTCAAAAATGAACCAAGATTAAAGCTATATATATATCTAAACCAAGATTAAAGAAAATAACTTTTTCTGGTTTCTTTATTGAGTTCAAATTAAAATTTTCTCCTTATTGTGATTACAGATCTAGTTATTTCAAATAAGACGAAAAAGCATAATTTAATTTAATAACCACCGTTCACCTGTATGCATTTGCCTCTTCCACAAGGAAACGTATGTAAAAATTAAAAAACTGAAATAGCAACACATATGAACATGATGTTCTTTTCATGCTTCTATATATACATATATATGTATATACAGTTTTTTACGGTAAACTATTGAGGGTCCAGCGAAAGCTATACGTATGAACTTTTATAAATCGTTGCATACTTTTTGCGCCATGACCACTTTCTATAGTTTTTTCCTTTTTAGCTTTTATATTGAGCATCCAAAATCAGAAGCACAACATGCAGTGCAACGAGAGAAGGAGAGCGTAGGAGATGATGCGAGTAGTTGCGCAACTGCCATATGGTGGGCAACCCCGCCATAACCATGGTAGCAGGATGCCCTGACATAAATAATTTAATGAGCAAAAGCTCACGTAACACCTTAATCAGCAAAATACGTGTATGAAGCGGTTTAAGTAAAAAATCTGAATTTTGGATGTATACATACGTACGAACATATAGTATGGATTAAGTTGTGTGGATAAATGCTGGCGGACAACGTTAATTGTGTAAAGGAAATGTGTTATTATGTGGAAATTTTACGAGAGTTTTCTTCTGCCACTTTTATTCGCTGTGCACATGCAATATTATATCCCCTAAATATTTGCTAAAGCTCTCGGTAATTGCTATTCACTATAAATTTTTGTATATTCCTTAAAAATTCATCAGCAGTTAGAGATGAATGACCTTGAATTTAAAGTGTCTTGTTTAGAGGAAATTCTACCACCTATTTATAGACAGTTACCACCCTAGGAATATTATGCTCCTTCTTAGTCTAACTTGTCTTGAAAACAAAACTTTTAACTTTTGAAAATTGTTAAGGTCATGTGTTGAAAAAAACACTCATATTTCAAGTACACTTAGAATGGATTTCAACTCCACTCCACTTGAAGCAAACTTCAGATCAACTCAACTCTATTTTGGTATTACGGACTTCAAATATTTGCAACCTTAAAAATGAAGATTTGACAGAAAATTAAACAGTTGAAAACTTTTAAATGAAAAACAAAAACAACATCAATTATTATTCATTTAAAGGTGACTAATTATTAAAATGACTAATTATTAAAATAGACGGTGGTTTGACTTATATTGTGATAACTAAAATGTTGAAGCCAAAATTGATGTACTCCGGATAAGAAAAAGCCTTCGTGATCAGTCAAGTCCATTTGAACTCCCTAAAATTAACTAAGCCAAAATTTTTACGGACGATTAATTGTCTTTGTTATTTTCGTTTAAAAAAGGACGCATTATTAGATTTAGTTAGATGAAAGAACACTACCACAAGTTCTCCGTTTAATTTCTGTCGATAGTGGTCAAGAATGCAATGGGCTAGCGAAGACTACGATATCTATGGTTTTTAAGAAGGTTTTAAATATTATGAACCCCTGTGCGTAGTGGATGAAAAAGAGCAAAACGTTTCTAAATTTTAATTTTACGCTAAAAGCATATTCCTAGGAGACTTAAATTATACTGATTCTTTATGTTCGAAACACTTTCTACAATTCCTTAATGTTATTTGCTGTATCCAATTCATTTACCATTACCGAAAAAAATAGAAAGTTTGTCCGGTTGAGCTAATATCGATGAAACCGAATTACAGAACTTAACCAAAATGCAGTTGGGTTGGAAACCATAATAGGTCCCATAATTGTAAAATTATTTAAAAATTTATATTTTTTTGTGCCTTTAATTTGGAAAAATCATTTTTAAGTTTCCATTTGATAATCTAACCAAGCCTGTCAATCTTTCTTCTTTATTTTATTTCTCAATTGCCTACTCAGTTCGAAGAAGCACTTGCTGGCAAGATTCTGTGTTGGATTTCGATGTCGACGTTGTTAAATATGAAACTATGTTTTACATACTTACTAAATAAATGAAGTAACTTTGTAAGTTATTTAATTAAAAAATAAAAAGAAATCAAATATATAAGGAAATTTTGCTAAAATATCGCTCTAAACCTTTTGCGCCCGAGACAATTGTCTAACTTGCCTATATACGAGGGCTGCTATATATATTCTGGCCTAGGGCAACACTAAGTGTTGCCAGGTGCAATCTGACATTTCCATTGGAAAGTTTGACATTTTTTAGCATAACTTCACTCAGAACGTTTTGTCATTTAATAGTGAATTGTTTTTTATTTACAGGGAATTAAAAAATTCATCTCGGCCAAAAAATGGAATTAACTCGTGAACATTTTCGAGCGATCATTTTTCACAACTTTCGACACGACAAGAGGGCATCGATGAACTAAAATCTTTGTATGGCCATGAAGCACCATCCTATGGCACTGTGAAAAACTGGTACAACGAAATCAATCGTGGCCGACGCTCGCTCAAAGACGAATTCCGTGAAGGTCGTCCAAAAACAGCCGTTGTGCCAGAAAACATCGATGCCGTACGTGAACTGATAATGCAAGACCGTCATGTAACATACCTTCAGATAGAGGCATGCCTATGCATTTCTTCCACCAGCATACATTCGATATTGCATGAACACCTGGCCGTAAAAAAGGTTTGTTCTCGTTGGATCCCGCACAATTTGACAATCGCTCAAAAAAGGCTCGTGTGGATTGGTGTAAAGAAATGCTGAAAAAGTACGATCGCGGTGCTTCAAAAGACGTTTGTAAGATCGTCACAAGTGACGAATCATGGATCTATCCGTATGAGCCCGAAACAAAACAGCAATCGACAAAAAAAAAATTAAAAAAAAAAAAAAAAAACATTTTCGTTGATAAAAATGCCTATTTACATTATTAGGCCAGAAAATTAGGCCAGAAATATATATAGCAACCTTGTACGTATACGGGTCGGGCCAGCCTTAATTACCGCTTTTGGTGTGATTAGTTGGCCTTCCAAAATTTCGTCACAATACTGAATGTAGGCAGAAGTTTTTACAAAAGATTCAGATGTTTTACCACATATGTTATTTAAATAAAAGTTTTAAAGTGTGATCCATTTTGAGGTACTCTACTTTTTTAAAGAAAAACACAGATACTTCAAATTTAATTGGGAATGTTTGTGATCATTCGAAAGAACATTCTTTGGTATTTATTTTTTGAAGATTGTCTGTTTCAAATGCTAGCTGCTGCTACGTTTCATATGGTCCATCCGTTGAGTCCAATTTTCGATGATTTGGTCGAGCATTTCGACTGGTAACTGACGAATTACACATGTGATATATTGCTTAAAGGCCTAAATCGAAGCAGGATTATTGACATAAACTTTAGACTTTACATATACCCAAAGAAAAAAGCTTAACAATGATGACACACGATCTTGAAGTTTTCTTCCAATAAATCCATTGATTGATACGATGTGTGGGAAGTGGCGCCGTCGTGTTGAAATCAAATGCCACCGAGATCACGAGCTTCAATTTCAGGCATCAAATAGTCGGTTAAAATGGCGCAATAACGGTTGCCATTGACGGTTATCTTCCCCTGGCATCATTTTTGAAGTTATATGAACCGATGATTCCACCGGTCCACAAAACAAAACCAAATCATTGTATTGCTCTGGATAAAATGGCAGCTATTGAATCTCTTGAGGTAGCTCTTCGTTCCAAATGCGGCAATTTTGCTTGTTTACATACCCATTGAGCCAGATATAGGCCTCATCGCTAAACAAAATTTGCTCGAAAACGTCGGATATTCTTGGAACTTTACAAGAGCACATAAAGCAAAACGATGTCGCTTGGGTAGGGCAAGCGGCTTCAGTTCTTTTGCAAGCTATATCATGTACGCTTTCAATTTAAGTTTTCAACGTAAAATGCGTCAAGTCGTTCCATACGTCAGTCCGAGTTGCTGCGAATGGCGCCGAATCGACTCTCCACGATCTTCGTGTACACTCTCAGCTACGGTTTTTTTCTCCACTGCGTCCTGGCCGTAGTCCATTCAGTCGAATATTATCCAATAATGAATGAAGATTCTCAAGATGGGTGATGGTGTTGCGAATAGAACGCTCAGTACGCCGAATAGACATTCCTTATAAAAACTTAAATTTTCGTAATAAAAGTGGAACGATTTGTAAACATTGTACAGGCGTAAGTCTTTCAAATAATACTGAACAAAAATAGCATGACAACTTGACACGAGTCACGGTTTCTTATTCAAACTTTTTATTTTCTTCGTCTGTTTCACTATAGTATATATAAATTAAATTGGTGCTAAGGATTGTAAGAACAAAAATTTCTTCTCACTACGCTTTTATTAAGGATATATACAAGTATGAACTATTCTATTCGGGTTCTGTACAATGTTCAGTTTAGGGAAGGTGGGTACTGGGATGACTCTAGCTTAGTACATTATGAAGTACTTAAAATCCCTTTCTGGTTATCCATTTTACCGCTTCTGCAAGCTGTTTCCTCCTGGTTTTTGCTCTGTTTTCTTCAGCGACATTGTTCGTTAACCACAGGCTTAAAGTTGAAATATCAACATTTCTTACACCAGGTGATTTTTTGCAATGATTAATATGCTTATAGAAGAAAAGGAACGCTACTTTAAATATGAAGGAACTATGGAGTTTCCAAAGTTTAAGTCGATTAACGAATATTTATACAGTCTTCAACGAAAATTTCACTTAACTAAACTGGGTGTACGTTACTTAACTGCTCGCATTACGTTTAATCTTTTATGAATACGAGTTTCTAATGATTCTTATTCATTGTTCTGTACCTGCTTCACACTATATAGCTTATCCGTGCCGATTTTCGAGTCTCAAATTATTTAGTACCTTATACAAGATGCGTTCCAAGGTAAAGAGGACTTAAAAAAAAACAGAATTAATGGTTTTTTCCGCAAAATCAATTTATTTTATTCAAAATAGTCTCCTTCTGCTTCAATACAGCTTTTTGCATGGTCTAAAAGCATGTCGAACGAGAGGTTTAGCTCGTTGGACGGTATGGCCGCCAGTATGCCGGTGCAAGCCTTATGAATGGCCTCTACGTCTGCATAATACTTTCCTTTCATGGGCAAATGCATTTTTCCGAAAAGGAAGAAGTCGCACGGAGCCATATCTTGTGAATACACTCCCCGTATTAAAATGTGATTTTTGGTCAAATAATCGGTCACAAGATGTTCTTGGAATGTTGGATTCTGAGCAATTTTGGGTCGTCAGTCAATTTGTGCGGAACAAACTGTGCACACACCTTTCGTAAGCCCAAATGTTCGGTCAAAATGCGATAAATCGATGTTTTGGAGATGTTCAATTCCATTTCCATTAATTTCAATGATGATTTCGGCTGATTTTTGATGAATTCATGCAGGTGATCACGGAAATTTTGATTGGCCCACATGTTGATCGTCATTTATGTCCTCACGACCACTATGAAAACGTTGAAATCACTCGTGCACTCTGCTACAGGATAGGCAATCATCGCCATAAACTTGTTTTATCGGTAAACGTTTCGGTAAAAGTTTTGCCAATTTCAAAACAAAATTTAATGTTGGCTCTGTGTTCGAAGCTCATTTTCGCACCGATAACACAAATATACTGACACTTAGAACGCCAATCATCTAATCCAATCAATGAAATGTCATGAAATTCTCACTGGACAATCAATAAAGATAGCAGATTCTAACGCACCAGTCGACATATATGTAGATGGCGCCACCAGGGGGCGCTAAATTCAAAAAGTCCGGTTTACTTTGGAATGCACCTTGTATTACCTAAGTTTTTCGCCGAGTAGCGGATTTTTTATTTCTCAATTAATACACTGCCTTATCTTGAGAAATATGGATATGTAAATGCATTTGCCACTATGGTAGAAACCACATGTTTTTTATCTCGTCGATTCGATCTCGATTGCTTTTATCAATACAACAAAGTAAAGCAAACGAAATGACTTCTGATTTGTTTGAGATAAAACGCTTAGGAAAATGAAGAAGGCAATTAGACCAAAGATAAATCGATTCGTCTGAAACCTTTGTCACAGCTAGAATAGATTTTATCGCATATAATTAGCTCTCATTATAGATTCAAAATCTCTTACGGTTGCAGGTTTTATTAACAATTACCCGTGTCTCTCCACATATGAATTTCAAAAGAAGAATGCTTCTAGGACACACTGTTGTCTTTATACACACATACATAAATTCTTTATATGTGCATGTACATCCGTGCGTGAAGCGTTCATTACCCTTTTCACCTTAAATATTCTTTGCGCCTACACAACGGTGCTGCTAATTGCTTTTGCTTCATTGCTGCAAATAAAAGTTTCGCGCTAGCAGCTGTGAATTTTCTGAATTCACGCACACCCATACATACATAGATTTGAGTAACAGCAGACGCACGCAAGCACATATTTAGGCCACTTTCAGCACGCAAAGTACCCTCATCATTTCTGAGCATATACAAGAAAAACAAGTAGAAAAGCTCGCGAGCCAGGGGAAAAGCACTAGAGGGAAATTGACAACGAGCAAGCGGCAAGTGGCAAACGCAGAGTAAAGAACGCATTGTAGTTGCGTGAGAAAGCCACTGCTGTCAAATAATTAACGCGCGCTCATATGCCTGCAATGCACGCACAGGGGGCGTGGCCGCTGGTGTGGCAACAAAGCAGTGCATGGATGAAAGACGACAAAAACTTTAAAGGATTTTCTATGTGATTATATGAAAGTGTTTGTTTTTTTTCGTGCGCACATATATTTGTATATGATATCTGTGTAGGTTCATATACACTCTTTGTGTTATAAGTATTTAATCACCTGCATCCTTTCCTCCTCCCTCATATCACTATATATCTACCACCACTTGAACTCCCACTTCTTTCAAGACATATTTGCGCAATTATCTACGCGCTGTTAAATGAAAAAGTGGCAAGTTTTAATGCAAAAATGTCTTTAGCGATAATGATGTTAAAACTTTGCCATAACAAATTTTACAAGCGCGCCAATGTGCCTTGAGGCTCTGCGTCGTGAAATGTTGCAGGCAGCAAACACGTTATATTATCGTAGCCCAATGTAAGTACTATACGGCTGACATATTTCGATGCCAGTAGTTTTAAAATATAATTTGAAAATTAAATACATTAAAAGTTGAAGATACTTAACAGTATATATGTGAAACAACTTAATTTATTTCTTCTGGGGCTGTGAGATGGTAAATTCATAAGCAATGAAATTTTAGGAGGTTTATTTATATATCAGATTATAAGTGGAAGCTTTCCCGACAAGAGATTTCTTGAAAAACGCAGCCAGGCGTTTGGAAGGCAAATAGTCGAAAATGTTGATAAAATAATCGCAACTAAATCGATCCATTTCTGAAGCAAATGGTTACTGGTAATGAATACAGGTCACTTACGACATCGCCAAGCCAAAACGGTCGTATTCCAGCCGCCGCAAACAGTGAATAAGCTGGTGTTGACAGTCTGGAAAATTTCGATATTTGTTTAGTGAGAAGCAATCGCTTAGAAGCGACCCCCTTTGGCCAATTAGAGTGAAATTACTTTCTATTAGAAAAACACCAGACATTGCAAAGGAATAGCGCCTCGCCAGAAGCTCCGTGGGCTTAGACTTCTTCTTCTTTACTAGCGTAGACACCGCTTACGCGGTTATAGCCGAATTAACAATAGCGCGCCAGTCGTTTCTTCTTTTCGCAATATGAAGCCTCAACTCATCAGCTGTTGTCATGGTCCATGAATATGCACCCTATGCAGAAAAGGAACAATGAGTGACATATAGAGTTTGGTTTTTGTTCGTCGAGCGAGTACTTTACTTTTCAATTGCCTACTTAGTCCGAAGTAGCACCTGTTGGCAAAAGATATTCTGCGATAGATTACGAGGCTGACAATATTGTTGGTGTTGATACTGGTTCCCAGATAGACGAAATTATCTACAACTTCGAAGTTAAGACTGTCAACAGTGACGCGAGCGCCTAATCGCGAGTTCGACGACTGTTTGTTTGATGACAGGAGATATTTCGTCTTGCCCTCGTTCACTTCTAGACCAGCGATATGTTGAAGAACATCGCTTTGATGCGGATTGTGGCTAGACGTTCATTCACCGGAGTGAATGATAGTACTCGCCGACGGAGTCTCTCTCCCACCACGAATCCCACCCCAAATTTTTGCTCCTCTCCTTTATATGGCCACTGTAGTAAATGTCAGAAGGACCTTTTCGCTGAGTCCTTATCCCGTTCATCGCATTTCTTGGACGGCGGTGTTATCAGCGTTTACTCTAACGCGGGCATCAACCAGCTGGGCAGCGCCACCGTCGGGTTTCTTTTCCAAGGCTGTTTTCTTCTTTTCATTGGGGCGTTTTTTACGTGGTGGGTCCTAAACTCAGCGCACAACCCAAAGCAGGGATGGTTCGCATCTCCTTTTATCGCCTTCAAACGGATGTCCTTAGGCTACGCAGAGGATACTTGATCAAAGACCGGAATTCGTGAGCTGCTTGAACCATATGTAAAAGAATCGTTTTTGGCCACTCCCAAGTAAATGGCAATCGGAGAACTTTCCTCAATTGCGTGAACTTCTACATACACATGACTCCATCCTCCGAGGGCTTGGCGGGGAAGCATTTAAAAATCGAATCAGTTATTAGTAATAATGATGGGAGTTTCTTTGGAGGTGGTATTATGAAATTGCCTTCAAAATGGCAACAGCGATTGAACAATTTTAGCTATATTCGAAACCTCATCCTTTTAGCGCAAGAGTAATTGATTAATTTTTGCTTGTCTTATAAAAAGTTGCTTTCTCAGACAGCACCCGAGCAGGAGCTATACTTTCTCCACAATTAGTTCCCATTTTTTTACTGCTTAGAGACCTAAAGAGATCCGGAAATGAAGTATTGTTAGAAATAGAATATATGTTAGAGGCAATAAACTTATGAAATCAGTTTTAAAGAAAGAGAAAAGTAGGAAGAATAAAAAAGTAAATATATATGTAGGTATAAAGTGAATATCATTGAGCGTCTATACTCAGATGTTTCTATGTGAGGCTATGAGCTATAAAGATACAGAATTCCTTTCGTAAACATTAATTTGTTTTTGTTCTAAAACTACTTGAGACAGGGCTTATATACGTGCTTACTTAATGAATTTAAATATTGTTGAATGTAACGCTTTTAAAAATAACACTTATGCAATGAGATCTGAAAGGCAATAGTTGCTGCTTTTACGTAGAGACTCATTGCGTTCATTTCGAAAACCGCAACCTGCTGTTGGTGAAATTTGAGTGCTTAAATGAATTTCATGCACACACCTACATACATATAAGGGAGTTCATAGCATTAAATGTAAACCACTTAACAATTTCAAGTGAAAGTCCTTCAACTATTCTATGGCCTTCGATGACAGCTGAGTGCTGAAAGTCAATGCATTTATGTATATACTTACCAGATATATACTAAAAATTCACATACATGTACACAACCATGCAACAATAAACTAAAATAATTGAACGCCATAGTCGCATTAATGTCTCAAAGCCTATATTCACTCATACTTGGTTTAATTATTTTGTTTAGTGTGTGGCGAAAATTTAATAAAATGTTGCAAATTTCAAGTGCTTTATATAATATACTTATGTATGTGTATTTGAAACAGGCTTGACAAGGCTGTCGAAGATAAAATTTGTAGAATCAACACAATTACTTGGCTAAAATAGTGCATTTGTGAGTGTATTGGTGAAGTGGACTAAGTGCATCTGTCGTGAGAGTGTTTTTGGTGAGAGCTAATACTTGAAGGTCTTGTTTCCTATTTTGTATTTACATATCTACATACATACATATACAGGGTTTTCGATTAGGAATGATATGATTTCTATTCAAAAACAAAAACACACTAATTGTTTGGGTATTTAAAAAGTTTTTTTATTTATTGTAAAGCGCAATCGATACAATTAAATTCTAAATATAACATCATTTAAATGACCTCCACGAGTTCTTTTCCAAGAACGAATTTGATGAATCCAGTTTTCAAGTACTTTTCCACTAAATCAAGTGGTATGTCATGAATAGCATCTTCAATATTGGCTTCTAAAGCTTTAAGGGGGGTAATTCAGAGATACCTCTAAAATTTTCAAAAAATTAAAATCTTTTTTTAAAACAAGATCGTTGATATTTCCGCCACTTTCCTTTTTTTTACGTAAAATAATTTTTTTTTTGTAGTTCAATAATACCTCTTACTATAAATGCAAAAATTCGGATGTCATCGGTTTTTATTCTCCCATAATAAAAGTGGAAAAAATTACCTTTTTTGATGGTACTAGAGGTATCCCTCCCACCTTAAGATAATTTAGTTTATTGCTAAAGGCCAATGACTTCAAATAACCCCACAAAAAGTAGTCTAATAATATTTCTGGCAAAAATTCGTGTCATGTGGCACGTACAGGGGGTGTAACCCGATATTGTCAGGATCAACTTCTTCCAATTGTGGCCATAAAAACTTGATTACCATCAGTGTATGTCGTGTCACCAGCTTCATTTCGAAAGAAGTGTGTACCGATGATTCCCCAGACTAAAGAACACAAAAAACTGTTAATTTAGGTGAATGTAATGGTTGGTTATGAGTAATTTATTGAATTTCTACTGACCAATTCTTAAGAACGTCTTAGAATCGACAAATTGCGGTCTTGAGCAACACTTGACACTTCAACATTATGTAAAAAATTGTCAACAATTCGACGAATAGCGAGCACAGTTGGACAATTATTACGATCATAAAATGACAAACGCGCCCGAAGAGGTACAAATGGAAAACCAATAATTTGATTACAAAATTTACTAATTTGTAAACGTTGCTCTTGCGCATACATACATGATGAAATTGTAAACAATACTGAATATGTACAATAAAAAAAAATTGCAGATCATTACATAATAAAAACGGCCATAACGACACTTAGAAATAATATCATCCCTATTGGAAAACCAGGTATTTAAAGATGAGGGGCATTCCAAACTAAATTCGAGGCTTTCTGACTGCATTTATTTGGACAAGTATAAATTTTTTGAGGGGATGTATGTAATGTAGCGAGTAAAGTGCCTACAGCAATATAGTAAAGGGACTCTGTTTATGTACGATAAAACTTAGTTTTGTTTACCGGTTTCAACTTAATTATACCCTTATATACACTACACTGTACATTATGATTACCACGTATTTTGCAGTGTCCAGAAGGAAACGACAGAGATCCTATAAAGTGTATATATAAAAAAGCTAAGTCACCATGTCCGTCTATCCATCTGTTTGTCAGCATATAGGCGGAATAATCCCTCTGTTTCCCAGATAATGCTCTGAAAATTTGAACACTTCTTTTTCTCCAAAAAAAGTTGCTTGTTTGTGGGAACGGTCAATAAACAGACGGACCAAAATCTAGATAAAGGTATTCATAAAGGAAACTCTTTCCTTGTTACCGAATTTCAATTTGTCTTGAAGGCTTTTTAATATCAAAAAATGTGGCTAGAAAGAACTAGTAACACTTTTTACGTTGAATGCAAACCGTTTTCAGCTCTGCGCATGTTAACTTGTTTTCTGCTTTTTTATTTTCAAAAAGACGTGGCCTTTGTTTGCATGAACTTTTGGTTACGGAATCATATCGAGAAATCGGTATGAGCATTCAGCACCATCAATTGATGATTTGATCTTCTCAGACTACTTTTGTTGGGGAACGTTGAGCTGATAAAGCAGCTACAATCGTTCAATTTTAATTCAATATTCGGTGCCATATTCGCGAGATAAATCTGCGGTGCACACATCTCATTAATTCAGTTCAACCCCTAAATAGAATACATTTTGTGAACTAACAAAGCTTAAATTTTGATACTTACCATAATTTCTACGTGAAACGTGAAACTATAAAGTTAATAATTATTAATAGTTAACTTAGGAACTGGAAAGGTGTGCTAAAACTCTATTATTGTTCGAAACACCTTTATGCTTTTTATATATCTTCGAGAAGTAGAACTAGTTAATAACAGATCGTTTTGAATATTTCGGCAAGTTTTAGAGCGAGTGCTGGATATACTTAGCCATAAAACGCTGCGCTATGAAATTACCCATGAATATTCAATTAAACATCTACCAATATTATAGAAGTATACTTTAATAAAACTTCTAACTATATTCACTAAGTTTACACATATGCGTACTTATATGCATCCATATCTCTACAGCTTACAATGCCAAAAGACACTACATGTTTGCCGTTTTCGAAAGTGCTCAAGCAAAAAGCTTAACAAACTTCAAGCTCGTCTGCAAACTTTACGCTTATTATGCTTGGCTAAGAGTCATACAAACCGACGAGTCTGTGTGTGTGTGATCTTTGTGTGAAAATCACACACATGCACACATACATCTATGCATAACCTTTTGCTGTCAGCTATTAAAATTGCTGGTTTCAGTGCAATTTTCTGTAGAAAATTATCGAGCACTCAACCACGCACACACATACATACATGCAAATGAATGTAAAGAACCAAGAAATTGTGCACTTTGGCTGACTTGCCATGCTTCGATGGGCATACGAACAAATTCTCTACCATTGACACTGCGTACTGGGAAGGCTGTGGTCTTATATGCATACATTTACACTAATGTGCGTGCATATGAGTATGTGCGTGTGCTTTTATTGTCGGCTATATGAATATATTTAATAGCATGGCTTGCTTTTATATTTCCTGCCATGCTTCATAGGGCATAACAAATCAATGTTGTGCTGCACTTTGCACCCACAAACTGGCACATGTATATGCGGCGTGCTTTCGTGCGGCTGGTGGCTCGCCTGCTTGTTCGCCGGTGCGTATACGTAACAAGAAATTCATTTTAAAACCAATTTGCCTACACGTGTATTTTCATGTTTATACTATTGGTTCCACAATGCAACATATTTTTATGTAGTTGCACTCTTTTACACTTCTCTGTTTTGCATGTGATGGATGCCTCAACAACTTTCATACAACACATTCTCCTAATCTGCTTTATCTTTCCTCTCACATACAATATTCACTGCTGTTGAAGTGTCGTAAGTCAGCGCTAGCACTGTTTTCAGCTCAAAATTATCTGCATTAAGTGCTAGTTGGCGTTTGCAAAAGCACTTGAAGTACCGTTATTCTGTATATTGTCACAATAATAAACGTTAATAGCTATAGAGATAGAACACTGTCTGCTAACAGAGCTCAGTAATCGCTTTGCATGCAACTAGGCAACAATTAATTAAACGCTAAACACAGTGCAATTTCAAATTTTCGTACCTTATGGTTTTTTTTATAGATTAAAAGCGAATACAAACTGATATTGTTGCTACTTTGGTGTGGCCGGAAACGAACTCTTACTTGTATTTGCATACACTTCGACCAAAATTCATACAAAGATCGATGTATTATATTTGAAATAACAAAAAAAAAATTAAAAAAGTTAAATTAGACTTTAAATACAATTTTTATAGCAAATTTATTTTCGAAATGGATACCTCTTTGAAGACTAGCTGTCGAACGTCATATGGTGGAATGGAATTCGCGATAAAAGAAAGAAAAGATGCTATGGAGGCGAGTTGTAATATGAGTATGTCTCTGTTCCATTTCATTTAAAAAATATGTTGTTAATTAAAATATTTTTTTTTGTTTGCATTTATTTATTTACAATCTATCAATAAGACAATAAGTAAATTAGTTCAAAAATAATATTATAACATAAATAGTTGAACTCCAGCGAGAACAGCTATTATATTCAAAATTCTATAATTAAGAATTTATTTACAATATTTACAAAGTTTAATCTCTAAAAGGACCAAAATTGCCAGAACATTTTCATACACCATGTAGCTTTTCAACATACCTTGTGCTTATACTTTTTATAACATATTTAATATTTAAATCTTTGTGTATTAGATCATTAGCCACAAACCAAGGGGCGTCAACAAAAAGTCTAAGAGTGATGGACTAATATCGTTGAAGGATTTCAACATTTGATTGGCTTGCAGTACCCCATAACTGGATACCATAGGTCCACATAGGCTTCAAGATAGCCTTATAAAGCCGAACTTTGTTCTCCAAACTAAGCTGTGATTTTCGCCCAAGAAGCCAATTCATTTTTTTTGTTTTAATATTGAGCTTCTTTCTCAAGCTTTTAATGTGGCTTTCCCAAGTTACTCTTCGATTTATATCGAGTCATTATGTCGAATTTGTGTATTATTCAAAAATACAGGCGGACAGTCTCCTCTTCTCAGAGCAAATGTGACGTGTTTCGATTTCTCAGCATTAACCTTTATTTTCCATTTCTTAAGCCATCGCTCAATTTCTATTATTTCATTTTGAATAACTTGAGTTACTTCTACCGCACTAGTTTTGGGATGCAATTATAGCTGTATCATGGTAAGTGGCTCTTGAACATCATCAACCACAGGAAGATCAGCAGTGAATATTGTGTAAAGGATAGGTCCCAGACTGCCCTGTGGGACACCAGCACGGATACTGTATAGTTTTGACGTTTCTCCTTCCATTTGAACATAAAAGTGGCGATTGTCTAAATATGATTTCAATAAGAGAAAAAATGGAGCAGGAAGTAGTTTTTTCAGTTTATATAACAAGCCTGGATGCCAGACTCTGTCAAATGCTTGTTGTATATCAAGAAATACTGCCGCAGAATACAGCTTTTCCTCTAAACCATTTGTAATTATATTCACTATACGATGACATTGTTCTGGAGTCCCACGACCTCTCCTAAACCCAAACTGATGATCCGGTATTATATTGCATTTATCCAAAACTGGTAACAATCTACTCATAAGTATTCTTTCGAAGACTTTAGAGAATGTCACCAGCAAGCTAATAGGACGGTAGGACGACAAAATATTTTCGGGTTTGTTTATGAAAGATGTCTTTACGCAACACTGCTGGTAAACATTCTTGTCTGGTACCAGGAGAATGCAGATGAAGCAACTTTCGACCTGCTGGAATGGACAGATCTGATAATGAGGCCATATATTAATATAGAATAACCCAGAAAATTACCTGCTGGATTATCTCCGTTAAAAGCACTAAAAGTATCCCAATATGAAGAAACAATTGCAGAAGGAATATTAAAATAACGATAAAGCTATATAAGTGTAGTCAAAAAATGGCTGACATTGCAATATTAATTCTCCCACACTTTTAAGATGAATATTAGAATGCCATTAACATTGCCAATACCCGTATATTGAAGAACACATTTGAATATAATTAAATGAATATTTTGAACTCGTTTGATTGACTTAAAAGTTTTATGAGCTTGAGGTCATTGTGTTAGACTCCATCAACTCTATATATCCAATTCTAGGAAAAGTGTGGACTTCTCCATCGCCTTAAAAATCTTGTTTAAGCACATTTTCTTCGCTGGATCAAAACACTTTCTTGATATTCGTATTAATCGGTATAAATTGGGTTTAAGAATTGCATGCGGAAAGCTTCTTCTAGTACAGATATTATTTACCTCTCAAGTTAAAGCCATATTTATGCGGAAAGTTTCATCTAGTTCAGATATTATTTACCTTTCAAGTTAAAGTCATATTTTTCAAAACACAACTTCTAGTTGAACAAGGCAACCAATTGAATATGGCGAATATGGGTGAGTGCAGTATAAGCTACTGAAGCGAGAGTGCATTAAACTTAAAGTATAAATATACTCTATCTTCACTTGAAACGCTCAAGAAAAGTCGAATATTAGAAGAAATGTGACACAAAATCGCAAACTTGTAAAACCAGCTCAATTAAGAAGGGACAAAAATAGTACTGATCCTGAAACAGCTAAACAGTTCATAATTATTATAACCACTTTTAGGAAAACTATACTATACAAACTTTTAGGAAATAGTATAGAAAACCAGGCGCTTGGGACAATTAAAAATTTTGTACTAAATCTTCGTGTCTTATTTAAAATAGTGATAGGAAGGAAACACGGCAAGAAGACTTAGTTTTGTGCTTTCTATACAGGCTATATAGGCTGTTCAATTAACTCAATGATTATCGTTATCACAAAAACCACAATGTTTAGATGTTTTTTTTTTTTTTATTATGGGTTGCGGTCAAGAGAGCAATTTCATCACGTTCCATTGTTTGACATGTGCTTGACAAAAATATACTAGTTCGTGACATTATCAATTATAGGAGGAGCTTTGTTTAGAATAACTAAGAAAGACCGACAGCTCGTTTCTTCTATGACATATCTTCGTCTTTTTCATTCTTGGGTTGAGTCAAAGACGGGTAATTAGAATCATACTAAGCAGGATCCGCTTAGCTATACAGATCTAGAACTACAACTAACCACAAAAAATGTTTAAAGTGCTGACCGGAATGTGGCTCCTTATGATTCTTTACTACCCTAATGTTATCAGATATTCTGTTTAAACCTTAGTAATTCATCCCGCATTCAATTTTTCACAGTGTGCTATTGCCATCGGCTTGCGCGAGCCCATTGCTGATCATTAGCGCCTCGAAATAGAAAATAAGGCACCGCGCACTCGGAGGGCATTATTTACAATCTACTTTGAGGCGCATTCAACTGGCGAAATTTCGACGTCACAGGCAGGCCCAGGCGAACGATTTAGTATGTATTAGTGTATGTGTATGCATAACGTTGGCAAATTGTTGCTGCACACATTGTCGGCGCAACCGCGTTTGTTGTTGCTTCCGGTATCACTATTATTGTTGCTGCAATAGTTGTTGTAATTTTTGTTGCCGTGGGCATTCGTAACAATTACTGTAGCTGTGAAGAGCATGCGCTACGCTATCTATCCATGCTCTTGCAACATGTTGCACGGCGCGTAATGGTTTTCGTTGTATTTATGTATAGAGAAGTGTATATGTTTGTTTGTATACAAATAATGCATTGTTGTTGGCAAAACAATGAACTTGATATAATTGCGCCCGTTACTGCCTGCAACTTAACAACTCAACGTATTACGCCGCGACGCGTCGGCAACAAAATCCCGCGCTAACGACCAACTATCAACAACAGTAACGGATTGTTTAACAAAGGCGGCATCAGAAGCATAAAAACAACAACAACAAATAACAAATAATGTAGATAGCTAGTAGTTGAAACAAAAAACAGCAACAACAACAATAACACAAGCAATCAAATCGTGTTTTGTTCACACAATTTTCACTCATTTCCTAGTTGTTGTTCTTGCTCTTGATGGATTTGCAAACTCTGTTCACATAGCTTCATCGTTTGTCGTTGTTGTTATTACTATTGTCGCTCAACGCGGTTGCTGTCTCATTGTCACTTAATGCCTTTAATAGATGCCAACAAAACAGTCGGCCCAACAGCGCAGCCGTGTGGAGCTATGAGGGTAATTCCCTGAAATGATGAATAGCTGTGGCAAGCGAAGTCGGCCGACGAGTGCAGCGCGGCAGTCAGCGCGCCAAATAGCTAGTGATAATAGTTTTAATGTTGATGATTGGATCACATGACACCTCTCCCTTTGCTAAAGACTTTAGTGTGCTTTAGTGAATGGTTGTTGTTGGTTGTTTGATGCGCTATATTCCATTAATTCTAAACGTCAATGAACAATTAAGTAATTTCAATTCATTAATTCTATATGTTTGTTAACAGAAAATTGGTGGTGAGCACGAAGCTTTGGAGGGTCTCAAAGCTCTGAAGCGGTGCGAACTGTTGGTAAATAATAGGCCACGGCTTATTATAAGTTATGAAATTTCTGTGAAGCGAAAAATGTTTGTAAAATTGCGCAAGAGCTCATTTAAGTTTGGGTCACTAATTGAAACCTGAACGAAGCAAAATTGTGCATAATTGTTGGAAGGACCTTGCAATCAAAAGAAAATTGTTAAAATGATGAGTTCCTTAGGTGTAGACAATTAAGGGAGAGCTCTTTACAGCTCAACCCGATTTCGTAGCATTATATGTGTCATTTGGATTTGCTATGTAAAGTTTATGCCTAGAAAAATGTTAAGGTTTGATTTAACGGCCAAATTTCTTTTAACTTAGCTCTTGAGCAAACGAAATTTTGACCGAACAAGTTTCAAACTTATTTGACGAGAACTTGAAACCAAACTAGTGTATTTATCTTCTTTGCAAACGTCTTACTGACCAAATAACAGAACCACAACCTGACTCTCAGTGGCCGTAGCTTCCAATCTTAAGTCTTTACCATAAGGCAGAAAATAAATTACAATATATTTAGTTTAGTAGTTAAATCCATTATTGCTACGATGAATTATTTAACTTAAATCAAATATGCACCGGTTTGTTCAGCAACTTGTTGTTAAAAAGGTAATTTTATAATGACAGTATCATGGAGACATTCGTCCCCATTGCGAAAGCACAAGTCCGTTCTAAGTTATTTTTAAATAACTGACGTCATGGCTTTGGAAAACCTATCTCAAAGGTTCTAAACTTTAAAAAAGGAAAAATAAGCCTTGCCTACTGATTTAATTTATATTAATTTAAAAGAGTCAAGAGTCAAAGCCAAAGCAATACTTTAAGTTGTATACGTTAACCAGAGAATCGGGTTTATTAGAAAAACGAAAATCATTATACATACAAGTATGTAGCAATGGGTGTTAAGGTAGTATCGACTTGATTTTATCTATTAACTATTATCATGCCACATACTAAAAAAAAATGAGCTTGGCTCCGCCCCCTGATATGTTTAATTTATATATCTTCTAAGTTAGTAATACTACTACATCAAATTTGCTCAACGCAAATATTATAAGAACTGGAAAATGGATGAAATTGGAAAATAACAACGCTCCCTACCCATACAACTGTACTGTTCAAAAGTAGTTAAATCGCTATAAATCAATAACTAATTTCACTCCATAGATGGTATGAGAGGGCTTTATGAGAGAGAGAGGTGTGAAAATTGGACGTTGGGCATGGCTCCACCCTGTTTTTGGTGAAATTACATATCTCGGAACCCGACAGACCGACCTAAATTGGATACGTAGCATTCTACAAAATTAAAATCGTACTATAACCACGCCAACTTCCCATACAGCACATTTTTAAAATCCGTTTGATTCTTTCAATTACCAGTACACAAACCAAGAAGTAATTAATATAACAAAACAGAATTTTGCATTAATAATCCCTTTAGAGTACTCCACTTCATGACCAAAAGTTTTCCAAATTCAACAAAAACTCTTCAAGCCCCTATGTACCGAATATTTGGACCCCATATCTGATGGCTTCTCCTCTACCTATATACCGGGAGGGGCGTTGGTGGATGGGTTTACCGTCAAGAGGTCTCTCAATACCAGCTATAGACTTCCTGACTATTGCAGTATTTTCCAAGCCGCGATTGCAGCCGTTAAAGTAGCAGGAGATTTAATGATCCAGAGTGCAGTCTCCTTCAGAGAAGTGACCATCCACTCAGATAGCAGGGCGGCGATACTACCCTTGAACTCATTAACAGTGCGTTCAGGGTTGGTCAAGGAACGCCTAACCTCGCTATCAATAATATCAAGTGTCAATGTGATAAGATTGGTATGGGTGCCAAGTCATAGCGGAATCGCAGGAAATTGTTAAGTTGATAAGCTAGCGAAGAAATGAACACTAGGAACGCTATCAGTAGAATGGGAGCGGGTCGGTAATCCCGTATCCTCTTGTGTTCTACTATTAGATAAGTGAGGTTCGCGGAAACTAGGCCAGCGCTGGGGTACAATCGGTACATGCGCTGTCGCAAAAGCCTTTTGGGCCAAGATCGATCGCAAGAGATCTAGTGATTTCTTTGCCCTCAATATGGCTAGCCACTCTCTAGTTTTGGGGCTTTTAGTGGACCATGGCCCTATTGGGGTCCAAGCAGTAAGGGTGGGAATTATACCAGACGCCAACTCAATACTTCTTTCTTAACTGTCCGACGTTTGGGAGGTCAAGACTTAAGCTCTTGAGAACGCATATCTTCAGACATCCCACCGAGCTGGCGGGATTGGAAATTAAACACCAGTGCAAATTCGTCTGCTAGAGTTATTCTTGGCCTCAAAAAGGATTGCATGTAGTAGCCCACGTATGATTTGTGGCCAGGCATCTAACCTAACCTAACGAAAGCACATTGAACCTAATCAATAAAAATAAAAAGCTAACTTCATTATAAAAAAAAATACTCTGTTATTTTTACATTAGTGAGATACGCTATTTTGTTTAACGAAATCAAGCAAAAAAAAATAACTTGTTTATTTCTGAGCTTAGAAGCTGAAAATTTGTGACATTGAATTGTAATCAATAAAAAACTTAATTTGTGAATGTATATTTGATATTACGTTATTTTGCATTTTAGGTGATGATATAGTACATACATATATATTAGGGTGATTCAAAAAAAAATTTTATTTTTTTTTTTCAATTAGTACTCGCAAGAATAGGTTCCTAGACACCTCTAAGAAAGCCTCTCCAAATATGAGTTTTTAATTGTAACGGGAAGGTCATCCGCCTAACGGGTTTCTATTTTTTCTTATTATCAGATAGAAAAATTTATATCTCGCTTCCAACTACTTGAAAAAATATCTTGTTAATTAGGTTTTGTAGAAAATTGAATGCTCTAATATATGGTCTCTTATGATTTTTTCGTAAACCCAACCGTTTAAAAGATATTAACGGTTGAAATTTGACTATTTTTGGAAAAATTCTTTATTTCTTATTAATTTTATAACTCATTGAATTACCCTAATATGTATATTTATACATAAGTATATTGTTTTTAGTTCTTTTTTTATGATTTTGCGACATTTACAATCTATTCGTATTCAATTCTCACTCAAAAGTATATTTTCACTGGTTGAAATCTGCGAAAAATTACTTTTGAAACCTACTCGTATTAACAGAACAATAGAAAAGAAAACGGCTGATTTTGACAAAATGATTCAATTACTTTTGACAAATTATTGTTTTTGGGTTATCTAGCGCACATAGGTCGATTATATAAAATTAGTTGGCCAAAAGTCGATTTTTTTTAATAAAATGTTATCAAGAAATAGTATCTACAATATAATTAGAATTTACCACCTCCACCCACCAAACATGCACTGTGCGCTTGCGCCCGCACTTCGAAACTTGATCTTCGCATTATTTGTGTGCTATTGTTTTTTGTGATATCAGTTGACGAAGTTGTATAATAATTTTTTTTTTTGCTTTCTAAATATTATTTCGCAAATATTGTGATGGATTTGAGTAATTCAGGTAAGATTTGTTATATTCTATGGTATTTCAAGTGTGTTAACTTCATTTCATAGGAACGATTCAATTTTGAAACAGGGTATGTAGCAAAATACGTTTTTTTGTTAATTTCCTTGTTCAAATATAAATTAGTAATATTCTCGCCTCCTCTCGCAAGGGAATTCTTATACATAGTTTTTAATAATAGACATATTAGGCTAGCTTACGACACATATTTTAGCTACGGATAGTGCGGATGTGCGACTTAGAGGTTTTTTGCCGAATTTGGATGAAAAACGAAATTATTTTGAAAATTACCTTTTGCACATCATCATAAACAATTTGAATCAAACATTTTGGTATTTTAAAACATCCATCAAAGAAAAATGGTCTACAGCACACAGAAAAGAAGCTGTGTTCCTTAAAACAAATGAGTGTTGGTTAAACGGAACGTTTGAAGTTCCGACAAATGTTGGAAATCGACCGGGCCGGGTATCAAAATCATTTAGCGATTGTATTAAAAGAACTAAACGCAGAAGAACGGAAAATTTTATATCTATTTTGCGCGAGGACGCCATAGTTCACGCAGTATACACCATCCTACAGGGTCAAGGAAAACGAAACGCTTCGAAAATACTTCGAGACATTCAAAACTCTCCAACTTGTGCAGAGAAATACAGAACAGCTATCAAAATAGCAAAATGAGATCGATCAGAAGTTTCTTGTCTTACACCAACTTTCAACGTTTGTTGGAGCAGATTTAACAAAGCGACAATATGAAATCATTAGAAACACAAATAAAACACCCGTGTTATGATCTGATTGTATAAAGATCACAAGCACCTGTGCGGAAAGCAGATTACAAAGCCTAATTGATAACACAATTACACGCTTATCTATAGCGAATGAAGGAATCCTCTGTTCCCTTAACGATAATAATGAAAGGAATTCCTTAAAAATATTTTGTAAGTGGGGCTGTGACGGATCACAACAGGCTAAATAATAGGTTGTCATAAAAGTCTTGCGGTATCTTCGCTAGTTGGCGCTGAAAGCACGTAGTTCTAGTTTTATTCGTCGCATCGGGTCATGCTATACCTTTTTGGAAAGCTGATTTCACGCGTTAATACGTGTTTGATTGATTGTCGTTTCTTTTAAGTCGTTCGTAGCATCGGTCAAGAGCTGGGCATGAGTCATCAAAAAGTCATTTCAGTTACAATAAAAAAAAAAAAAAAAATTCAATAAAAATACCGCAAGACTTTTTTGACAACCCATTGTACATAAGTCATCAAAAATTCATTTCTATTTCAATAAAAAAAAAAAATTCAATAAAAATACCGCAAGAATTTTTTGACAACCCATATAAGCAAAGTTTCAAAGATGCGGTAGACACAGACTCCTATATGTTTCTGAGCTCGTTTGTTCCTCTTGGAATAACTTGTGGAAAGGAAGGAAAAAAATTATATGGCAAAACCCTACTCCGTCATCGCCTAGATATTGTAGACCAATTAGGTTTCGGTTTGTTAAAGAATCTGTGGATGTAACAAAAGAGAAAATAAGTTATGTTGAAGATGCTGTCAAAAAGTTGACGCATACAGAAGTTAAATTGCATGAGAACACATTTTTCTTTGAACATATATTTAAAATGACAATGGTCGATGGCAACATGTGCAATGCTGCAACTGATACCAAATCAACAAGCGTGTGTTTTATTTGTGGAGCCACATGTGAAGATTTTAACAATCTTACTCAGAAATTACAGACAAGTTCCAAAGCTTTCGAATTTGGACTATCTGCACTGCACGCCAGGATTCGACCTTTCGAAAGTATTTTACATTTGGCATACAAGTTACCCGTAAAAAAGTATAGACAGTATCGAAAGAACAAAAAGAAATATTCAAGAAAGATTTCGCATTGAAACTGGATTGTTGGTAGACATGCCGAAAGCTAATTTCGGCAATACCAATGATGGCAATACAAGTAGATTTTTTGAAAACCCGCAATTAGCTGCTAGTATAACAAAAGTCGATTTTAATCTCATCTATAGATTAAAAGTTATATAGGAAACTATCTCAAGTAGACATAAAATAGACACCAAAAGATTTGATGAATATGCTATGGCAGCGGCCAGATTGTATTGCGATCTCTATGGGTGGCACCCCATGACTCCGCCTATGCATAAAATATTAATACATGGCGCTGAAATTATTGAAAATGTATTATTCCCAATAGGAGAGTTGTCGGAGGAGGCGGCCGAGGAAAGAAATAAGCATTTTCGATTATATCGAGAAAATTATGCTAGAAAATTTTCCAGGGAGTAATGCAACCTTGATATTTACAAAAAATTATTGTTCAGCTCGGATCCACTATTAAGCAGCATTAGACAAACAAAAAGAAACAAAAAAGTAAGATCATTTTGTGTAGAAACAATAAATATGCTTCTACCAAATGAATCAAACACGGAATTTATTTACCAATGGCTGAAAGTGTGGAATAAATAAATAATTTTTTAATATATTTGCTTTAGATGGACTAATGGACCTCTGATGGGTAGGCCGTTAATTATTTGTACTACCTTATTATTAATTTAAAATACATACAATAGAAAATGTTATTTTTACTTCTTCTACTTCTTAATTGACGTAGACACCGCTTACGCAATTATAGCCGAGTTAACAACAGCGCGCCAGTCGTTTCTTCTTTTCGCTACGTGGCGCCAATTGGATAGTCCAAGCGAAGTCAGGTCCTTCTCCACTTGGTGCTTCCAACGGAGTGGAGGTCTTCCTCTTCCTCTGCTTCCCCCGGCGGGTACAGCGTCAAATACTTTCAGAGCTGGAGTGTTTTCATCCATCCGGACAACATGACCTAGCCAGCGTAGCCGCTGTCTTTTAATTCGCTGAACTATGACGATGGCGTCGTATATCTCGTACAGCTCATCGTTCCATCGAATGCGATATTCGCCGTGGCCAATGCAAAGGACCATAAATTTTTCGCAGAATTTTTCTCTCGGAAACTCGTAACGTCGACTCATCGGTTGTTGTCACCGCCCAAGCCACTGCACCATACAGCAGGACGGGAATGATGAGCGACTTATAGAGTTTGGCTTTTGTTCGTCGAGAGAGGACTTTACTTTTCAATTGCCTACTCAGTCCGAAGTAGCACCTGTTGGCAAGAGTTATCCTGCGTTGGATTTCTAGGCTGACATTGTTGGTGGTGTTTACGCTGGTTCCAAGATAGACGAAATTATCTACAACTTCAAAGTTATGACTGTCAACAGCGACAGAGCCAAGTCGCAGGTTGAAGAAGTCGCACGATAGGGAGTCGCCTTGTCTGAAACCTCGTTTGGTATCGAACGGCTCGGAGAGGTCCTTCCCGATCCTGACGGAGCTTTTGGTGTTACACGACGTCAGTTTACACAGCCGTATTAGTTGTGCGGTGATACCAAATTCAGACATCGCGGCATAAAGGCAGCTCCTTTTCGTGCTGTCGAAAGCAGCTTTGAAATCGACGAAGAGGTGGTGTGTGTCGATTCTTCTTTCACGAGTCTTTTCCAAGATTTGGCGCATGGTGAATATCTGGTCGGTTGTTGATTTTCCAGGTCTGAAGCCTCACTGATAAGGTCCAATCAGTTTGTTGACGGTGGGCTTTAATCTTTCACCCAATACGCTCGATTAAACCTTATATGCGATGTTGAGGAGGCTAATCCCACGGTAGTAGGCGCAGATTGTGGGGTCTCCTTTTTTATGGATTGGGCATAGCACACTTAATTTCCAATCGTTGGGAATGCTTTCGTCCGACCATATTGTACAAAGAAGCTGATGCATGCTCCTTATCAGTTCTTCGCCGCCGTGTTTGAATAGCTCGGCCGGCAATCCGTCGGCCCCTGCCGCATTGGTGTTCTTCAGGCGGGCAATTGCTATTCGAACTTCTTCATGGTCGGGCAATGGAACGTCTGCTCCATCGTCATCGATTGGGGAATCGGGTTCGCCTTCTCCTGGCGTTGTGCGTTCACTGCCATTCAGCAGGCTGGAGAAGTGTTCCCTCCATAATTTAAGTATGCTCTGGGCATCGGTCACTAGATCACCTTTGGGGGTTTTACAAGAGTTCGAGCATTACCCCTGTCGGTCAGCTCATCAAGCTCTTCTTACTCACACATTTCAGCCTCTTTCTTTTTCTGTCTACAAATGCGTTTCGCTTCCCTTTTCAACTCTCGGTACCTATCTAATCTTGGCTGTAACATGATAGTCGTCCGAGTCGATGTTAGGACCTCGGAGCGCACGCACATCTAAAACACTGGAGACGTGTCTTCCGTCTATCACAACATGATCGATCTGGTTGGTAGTTTTTCGATCCGGAGACAGCCAGGTAGCTTGATAAATCTTTTTATGCTGGAATCTAGTGCTACAGGTAACCATATTTCGGGCCCCGGCGAAGTCAATCAGCCTCAACCCATTTGGGGAAGTTTCGTCGTGGAGGCTGAATTTACCGACCGTAGTGCCAAAGATACCTTCTTTGCCCACCTTGGCGTTAAAGTCGCCAAGCACGATTTTGACATCGTGGCGGCAGCTCTCATAAGCGCGCTCATAGAAGGCATCTTTGGTCACCTCGTCCTTCTCTTCCGTCGGTGCGTGGGCGCAAATCAGCGATATGTTGAAGAACGTCGCTTTGATGCGGATTGTGGCTAGACGTTCATTCACCGGAGTGAATGATAGTACTCGGCGACGGAGTCTCTCTCCCACCACGAATCCAACACCAAACTTGCGCTCCTTTATATGGCCACTGTAGTAAATGTCACAAGGACCTATTCGTCTCTGTCCTTGTCCCGTCCATCGCATTTCTTGGACGGCGGTGATGTCAGCCTTTATTTTCGCGAGGACATCAACCAGCTGGGCAGCGGCACCTTCCCAATTAAGGTCCGGACATTCCAGGTGCATGCCCTCAAATCGCAATCCTTATTTCGTTTGCCATGGTCCGCCAATCAATTCATCGGCCCCGTCGCTTTGTTGTTCTTTCTTGCTATTCAATTCGTCATCAATTGAGGAATCGAGTTCGCCTTCTCCTAATATTATACTTTCACTACATACTTACTCGCCTCAGTCCTTGTCCCGTCCATCGCATTTCTTGGACCGCGGTGATGTCAGCCTTCATTCTAACGACGACGTCAACCTTCCCAATTACATGACCGGACATTCCAGGTGCATGCCCTAAAATAATAAACCTTATTTCGTTTGCCATGGTCGTCATTAAAAGGGTCTCTTGGTCTCTCGTCCTTCGACTGACTGGACAACCTCCTCTATTTATAATAAAATAGGACCAATTGGCGGCATGCTGCTTAGCTAAATCAACCTCGACTTTACAATGGAACGTAACTGGATGTGAAGAAGCTATGAAACCATTAATCAGTGAAAATATACCGAGGGTTCCAACGGATTTACTATTAGATTTTAAGCGTTTCCGATTTCCCGCGCGATTGCAATGGTTATCAATAAATATGTTTATATTTTCGCAGCGCAAAAAAATTAAAAAGATAATGTATGTGCAAGCTTTAAATAAATTATTTGTACTATAACCAGCTACTCTCATCAAGTAACCACTTTGTAATTTACGCATTTGTTACAAACATAAATGTAAGATTAATAAAATACAACATTTAACATTTAATGTTGATTTCCGCTTAATATAGATCTACAAACATGTTTTAAAATTTGCCGGCTATAGCCTTTTCGTCTGTATGTTTAAGAATATTCTCACTGTATTGACAAATTTAATACAACATAATTTAATGTATGGTACGAGTATACCTTAGCTATAAAAACGCCTGGCGGGGTACTCTAGTATTGAATACAAATATATTAATTGTAAGATCCGATTGTATTTTCTACCAAACTTATTCAATTTTTATATGCCAAGAAAAAGCTAGCATAAACTGTATTTTAATATCCTGAAGAGAGTATATTTATTTTTTCGCGAACCATTTGTAGCACAGAGAAGAAAACGACGGAGACCCTATAAAGTGATCAGCTTGACGGGATATTAGTTTTCGATTCACATTTATTGTTGCTTCAATATTGGCTTAAATGCAACACACTGTTGACAGTCCTACATTGCACATTTGCCCATCACCCAATTTACCGACTTTATTATTTTAGCTCTGCAGCATATTCATATTTGGAATTTTTTTCCTAATTTTTATTTGAAAATTTAAATAATGCCAAAGGGCAGTGAACGGATGACTGCTTCTTACTTATTTTAAACGAATGCAAAGTAATTGCAAATAACGTATTGTTGTTGTTATATATACATATATACATATATTATCAGTCCATACATATTTATGCATAAAAAGCTCAATATATAAATTTGTAGAAAGTTTTTGAGCCTTTAAATTATTCAGATATGAAATATACATACAAATACGCAGTACGTAGCTTTCACACATATTTATAAACAACTGCAATGCGTCCACATTGAAATTGCCGGAAAGAGCATTGAAATCAACAACACAAAGTTGAAGTTTTTCATTTAAAAATGCGTTTTTGTTGTTGTACCTATTAATATGCTGGTCGCGTCCGCATATTGACATTTTAAATGTAAATACAGCTGCGCATTTTCACAAGCTTTTCCTACTTATGCTCCCACACACACCGTTAGACACCAAATGAACCGCCGCGGAGGCAAATTGGTTGCATTTCATTCGTCGAATGTATGGACTTTGGACTTTTTCTTTATCATTTCGCTACTGAATTTACCTGAGTGCATCCTTTGCAGTGTAGTACCATATCTATGCTTTATAAGAATTGCTGTCAACAATTAACGCACGCATTGCTTTGCATAGCTTTAGTGTAGCTTACTGTTGTTTCGCAAAAGCGCAGATAGGTGCAATGTTTACCGTTATGAGTATTACAGAGATTCTTACATAAGCCATGGGCCAGTGATTAAGTGAATCTATAGCGAAGAAGGAAGTTGGTTTCTTTCACTTTGACGCAGGTGTCATCAAAAAGTACCAAATCTAATAATGAACGAGATTGAGCACTTTGCGAGTAATAGATGGAGTTATGTCTCACATTTAGCTTATAAGTTACAAATTTAAATTGTTTGAACTTGTCTGTTTCATCAGCGAAACTCTTGGTTCTTACTATTGATACCATAATTATAAAATTGTAACATCGTGAAGAAAATTGTTGATTTGATGATTTTGATTGTGGACGACATGGTCCTAATACTAACTGTCTCTGAACTATATTTGTAAGTGAAATCTGATTTAAAGCAAAGTGTGGGATTTTTCGAAGATTGTCTCAATGTAAATAATATAACATACCCAGAAAAAAATCTCCACTATTCCCACGTACAATTCTTAACCATAAATATGAAAACTTCCATCTTTATTTTGATTGAACAGTTTTCAAATTTCGTTAAGATGTCTTGTCTAATAAAATCTTGTCCATGCATAGACTTGGTTTTCATCGATCAACTTGTATGACAACAGTATCCTATGGTTATCGACGGAGAAATTTACATTAAAAAAAAGAGTTAGTCGTTACGCTGACATAAAACTTTTTGAAATGTTTGGTTCAGATCAAAATTGCGGCCGCATTCGTGGACATCGTAAGGGACATTTTTTTACGTATAATTTCAACAATTTATTTAACTATTATACACCCAATAAATAAACATAAGAAATCATTTAGTATTCATCATGAATGTGTTTGTTTATAAAAACAAGAAAAAACGTTAACTGCGGCTGCACCGAAGCTAATATACCCTTCACAGATGCATTTCTTTTGGTAACTATGTGTTCAGTTTGTATGGAAGGTATATGCTATAGTAATCCGATCTGAAAAAATTTTTTCGGAGGTTATATTATTACCTTAAAGAGTAATCCATGTAAAATTTCGTGAAGATACCACGTCAAATGCGAAAGTTTTCCATACGAGAACTTGATTCCGGTCGTTCGGTTTGTATGGCAGTGAATGTGTTCCGATCTGAACAATTTCTTCCGATATTACAATATTTCTATGAACAATATGAGAAAGTTTCCCATGCAAGCATTTGATTCGCATCATTCAGTTTGTATGGCAGCTATATGCTATAGTTAAACGATCTGAACAATTTTTTCGGAGATTACATTGTTGCTTTAAAAAATAATTTGTACTAAATTTCGTGAATATATCTTGCCAAATGCAAAAGTTTTCCATACAGGAACTTTTCCGATCGTTCGGTTGGTATGGCAACTATATGCTATAGTAAACCGATCTGAACAACTTCTTCGTATATTACATCATTATCTTAAAAAAGACCCTGTGCCAACTTTTGTGAAGATACATTGTCAAATGAGAAAGTTTTCCATACAAGAACTTGATTCCGATCGTTCAGTTTGTATGGCAGCTATATGTTATAGTGGTCCGACGGCAGTAGCAGCTTCTTGAAGAGAAAATGAAGTTTGCGAATTTTCAAAACGATATCTTAAAAACTAAGGGACTAGTTCGTATATATACAGATGGACGGACAGACGGACATGGCTAAATCGACTCAGCTCAACATCCTGATCATTTATATACAGCTGTTGACAACTAATTGGAAACGCTACTTAGTTTGCAGTAAATGGTGTTATTTTCTAATAAATCACTTATTTTTACTGTTTTTCACTCATTTTATTGAAACTTACGTTAAACTTAAACTCAAATAGTAAAAATTTTAATTAAAATCCTTTTTTTTTTAATTTTAACAAAAATGTGTAGAATCAACGATTTGAGTCCATCTATGCACTTTTGATGAGTTAATCCACGTCGAAAGTTGTAAAGAATAATCGCGATTTGATTCCGTTTGTTGGCCGAGGTGAATATTTTAAGTTACTGCAAACAACACAAATAGCGTTAGAATGTCAAAACGTCCTGAGTATGTATAAGATCAAAAATGTCTAACTGAACAGTAAATTTGTGAGTTGCATTTAGCTACTAGGATTTGGCAACCCCAAAATGAAAAAGGCAACTTACGTAAAAGTGTTTAGATTATTTTCAAGCAAGGGAAAATTATGTGATGTGTACGGAAAAAATTTGCTGACCAAACGCCAATGCCGAAATTGCGAAATTTCGTTCCGGCAATTTCGATCTTGAGAATGCAACACATCATGAAAAGACTCTTGAAGCTGATGTATGTAGATAAAATAAAGTCATTGGTCGATGCAAATCGTCCAATAACAATTAAAGGCAATGTGATTTGCTTATCGAAAAAGTGATAAATTTTTGAAGCGCATTGTTACTGGCGACGAAAAAGAATATAAAGTTCAAGAGATCACAGTCTAAAGAGGATAAACCAGCTCAAAGCACTTCGATAGCCGATAATCACTAAAAAGGGGTTAGGATGGGTTTTTGGTGGATTTCAAAGGGATCGTTTATTTTGAGCTTTTGCCCGACAATACCACGGTTAATTCTGAAGTGTATTGTGATCAGTTGAACAAATTGAGTAGAACTCAAACAGAAGAGGCCAGATTTGATCAATAGAAAACGTATAGTGTTACTAGGATAACGCTTGACCTCATACAAGTTTATTGACTGATGATTTTGTTGTGCCACCACACTCACCACATTCTGCCGACTTTGCACCTTTGGACTAATACATACGTGTTCCGATCTCTGCCAAATTTCTTTATTGGAGAACCTTCACCTTAAATTATAATATAGAACGTAGAATATATAATTTCTTAAAATAATGTATACAATAAAAACTCGTGTTTAAATTGCACTAAAAAGACTAAAATACTTAGTGAACAACCCAAAATAGTTTAATAGTCTTCGCCGTCGCCTTCTGGGTGTTACGCCATTCAGTGTATAATATAGATATAATCGCTTGAAATTTGAAGTGGTACAATATAAATAAAAAGTTGATAAATTGCTCGACATTCCAAGTATACAGTATTTTATTATGATATCAATACACGCGCGGTAATAGTTCGCTTAGCAGTCAATTAAAGAATATGTATGTATGTAGTGGAGTATCGAGAAGTAGTATGAGTACAGTCTAGCTATATCATCACTCTGTCCCAGTGAAGAAACAATTTTTTGGGGTAAGGTTTGTCGTGGAGATGTTTGGCAAACAAGGCCCAAATTAATGAATAATCGACGACACAAACTCTTTTGCATTTAGGGCAGAGGAAGTTGAGTAATATGATAGTGGGCGTCATGGAGCGCTTGCACCTGTGACCTCACCAACAGCAACTTCGTAAAGCGGAGTAGTCAAAAAGTTGGACAATTGTGGAGGATGATTAATGATTAGATCATTAAATAGATTACAGCGCAACCACGAGAGGATTCCTTAATAAACTAAACATATATCTTTCTATTCGCCAAGTATAATCGACTCTAATACGCTTGAGATTTATCAAGAAAACTATACAAATCTGCTGATAAATAAGAAAATAGCAACTGAAACAGTCAATAAATCATTAAACTGTATAATTTCGGATAACTTTCAATCAGTTATTCTTTAAAAACATATATCGCGAAGAAAGGTACTTAGTGCAAATATGTAACAAATTTTAAAATTTTTATGGAAGTACCGTTATTTGTATTAGCAAATTTTAATAATTCATTCTCTTTTTTTGACAATTATTAAGTTGTGCAACTAATTTTTCGAAGTAGTAAATATGCAATTAACAAAAACTCACTTCTAAGTACCATATTCTACGCTTATAATGCACTTTCAGCATAACGAAATGCAGCAATTAGCGGAAAATACCAGAAAAGCAATGCAACGAAAGACACAAACAGTACAATTGCAATTGCCTTTTACTGCAACACCAAACCAAAGACTAACGACTTAAGATTAGGAGCTGATGTGGCAAGGTAAGTGGTTAAGTGTTAACATGAAGTTGGTCAGCTGACTTTCATTTCATTTCCTTGTAATGTTGGTGTTATTGTTTTTGACGTTGCTGTTAAACCGCGCCTTTCACTCTTGCTGTGATGCAGCGGGTGCACTTAGTTCACTACTAAAAATTAAAACTTCAGTGCACTTTTTTGTATTCTTTTATTTGTTGATCTTTGCTTGTTTTTGTTGTTATTATTGTTATTGGGTGGACTCTTGTTGTAGCTGAACAAATTTTCAATTTGTTGACGGCGCGTTAAAAGAAAAGCATTTTCGAATGCACGAATAGAAAGTTGGCATGCAATTTAAGGTCGATAAAAATAAATAGCGACCACAAAACAGCTAAAAACTAAAATCAGCAATAACAAAAGCAAGTTCTTGGTATAGATATAGGGTGGCCTTGGTAAAAAATAGTTTGAAAGCATTCGTTTTACTAATTCTTGTTGTCGTGCTAGACATTGTTGTCAAACAGACACCTACCATATTTCCTTCATAGCTGGAGTTGAACAAATGGCATTTATTATCGAACAGCTTGAATGTGTCAATGATTTGCTCATTGTATCAAAAAACATCAACGAGAAATTGACCGATCGACTTCAAATTAAAACTGGGTTTTACATTTGTCAACAACAAGCGATTTCTCCGACAAGCCACCAAAAGTCAATCAGCATTAAGTCAGAGGTCTGTAGTTATCTTCTCTTCGACCGATCGACGGAACGATTACCGAATTTGCTTTTCATGGCGCACTAATCCGCTAAAATCAAGAGCGATGACTTAAATTACTTATAGTTTGCATCAAGATATCCCAAACCAAGGATGCCGATAGACAATAAAAGGCGTAGTTGTTCTCAGACTAAGTCACATGCTCTTACCAATAGCAGACGTTCTCTTCAGTGCGAATCAACCTTGCGGATCTCACGAACTCTTCATTTGATCACTATACTCCCTTTCAGCTAAACAACCTTCAGTTTGTTAGCTTACTAAGTGGTCCAAGCATAAGTTTTCTACAAGTTCTGAATTATGTGAATTAAAATTCATTCTTTCAACCACCCTGTATTTCGAACTATTGCAAATTGCAAACGTCAAAGAAATCAAATAAGAACAAAAGCGAAATATACACAAGAACATGCCATAAAATGGCGCAAAAGCTCAGCCTCAACAGTTGGAAACTGCAGAAACTAGTTCAATTTGTTATGCCAAAGCGAAAACTAAAACATGCCAACAGACGCGGCCAGTAAGCCAGTTTGGAGGAAACAAAATTGGAACACACTAGAAGAGAGCAGTATACGTAATTATGTAGGTATGTGTATGGCATGCTGGAAATCATGAAATCTGGTGAAGTTCATACCGACAAAATTTCGGCGAATTCACCAACGCGTTTGTTAACTTTAGCTTCGCAGCGAGATCTAAAATCTGTAAAAATGTATGTAGTCACCGATTTATGTCAACAATGAAATCAATATTGCCTAATTCTTTCAATCTTGTTTTGCTTAAAACTTCTAAGATCTGGAAATATTTGGTTTTCGGGAAATTTCAACTTCAACTTAGTTCAGTTCAACCTCTTTTTGACAACGCGAACTTTTCATTTTAGATCCATTATGTTTTAATAGCATCAGAACACTAGTTATTAAAACAAATGTGTATACATATATATGATCAAAAATAGTAAGACTTTATTCATAATTTTAAAAGTCTTAATTTATTTTTTAAAATCTACGTCAACGCCCTCAAAGTAATCACCAATACACTTTGCCAACATTTTATCCAATACTCGAAACAGTAGTTAAAGTCAATTTCCCGAGTAGATTTGAATGAATGTAGCGATTCAAGTTTGATGAAAATTGAACTAAAATTTCCTGTTTTCCCGGAGCGGTCGTTTGAGTTTGCTGAATAGCCAGAAATGACCTGGAGCTAAATCAGACGAATACGATGGTTTGCAGTATGATATTGTTTGAAAATTTGCCGAAAAAGTATGCGACGGTACATTATAATGGGGAAAAACCAAGAGTTATCTGCCTATGATGTCATCCTCTTTTTACGAATAGCTTCGCATAACACTCAAATAGTATTACTTGATGACAGTTTGGCCGGTCGGAAAGACCCCTTGATTTTTGACCTGCTTTGACGTGGTTTTTTCGGCCTCGCCTCACCTTTGCTACTTTGATTAAGATAAGTTCAGGATCAGTTTCCGTGTCGTAAGCATAGATCCAGGACTAATCGGCAGTAATAATACGTTTCATGACAACCTGGTATAGATATTTCCATGGAACTGATGACTCGATGTTTAGATTTCGATAAACCCATTGAATGATTTATGTTTAGCGCTCACCCAAAAATAATTGTCGTAAAACAGTTAATTCGGTGGAAAAGGACTTAATGGTTTGAAGATGCTCATCTGCGAATGGTTTCATCAATATTGTGTGTTGATGTAGTTTATTTAATACTTTTAAAGAGAACGCCATCCCCGAAAGTCAGGGGCTAATTAGTCCGAATTCCCTTCTTTAAGAGGGGAGTGCGCACATTCATACTGCAAAATTCATCACATTATGTCTAAAAAATGAAAAGACAGACATATGGACGGGCAGACGGACATGACTAAATCGATTCATCTTCTCATGCCGATAATTTATAATTGTATTTTAAAGAGTCTACGACATTTTCTGCTGGATGTTATATATTTCGTGTCAAACTTAATACACTCTGTTCAGAGTTTAAAAATTATTTTGCCTAAAAAAATATAATTTCTACAATTATATTTACCTCCGGTTTTACTTCCGGTTGAAAATTATACAAATATATTTGAAATTACTTTAGATTTTCGGGGTCTTTTAAAAATCTGCATTGAATGTGCAATAATTTAAGAACTTTCAACAAGTTATGGTAGTAGAAATCTTCTTTGGTTGGTAGCCTTACCCAGACTTCCGCAAAATGAAAAAAAAAACTCTTAAGAAAAATGATTTGCGCAGTTTTTTATAACCTTATAGAGGGAATTTAATTATATCTTTATCATTATAGATGTGGATTAGACAGAACAATTTTTTTTAAATTATTGGATTCAGTTACTGAATATCTCTTAATTCCTTGTGTGTGATAACAAGGTCAGTTTCGTAACAACCGAGTAAGCCAAGAGGTAGCCAGAACCGACATAGCCTTATCATAGAGACGAGGATAAAGAAACAAGTTTCTGACTGTTAAATGAAATCGTAATTTAGTCTAACTTTCAAAGCTTATGAGATTCTTCGAGTTGTTTTGACACTTTTGTTAAATGTCCCTTCCGGCTTATACTGCAGTATCTACTTTCAATACATCTATATAATACTTTTTTTTGCAATTTCCTTATCCTGGATTTATTCAGCAGTTCCTCTGTTGTTATTTTGCAATATTTGAGCAATATCACATTGAAAGTTCCTATTTTAAATAGTTCCCTCCAAACACTGTATAGTTTCCTCCTACTTCAGCTGTGGCCGCAATTTTCGAAAAAGAAAAAGTAGGGAATAGTTTGGTACGTTTTTCTCTCCTCAACCGCAGTTCTTTTAAATCTTAAAATCCTATTAGTTTTTTTTAGAGGTAAACAATTTCATAAAGAACTTACTGGATCTTAAATCAATGTCCGATCTTCTATTCATCAAAATGAGCTTCGGCTTTAACTTTATTGCCTTTAGTTCAACAGCTTATCGCTTTCAGCACGGAAACATCACATTGCGATTTGCATGACATGCGATAACGGTTTGTGTTGTCATCTAGATAAAAATCACCTACATTTCTTTTTTGTTTGATCTACTTAAAAGAATGCCGTAGTATAAAAATTTATTCCCAGGCTCGTAAGCAGATGTGTTCGTAGGAAAATGTGTCTATATGCACTTATGTATACCACCTCTCGAGAACTTAACGGTTAGCGAAATTTGTTGTTGCACAGCATTTTACGGCGCAATTATATTTATTGTCATTTCCGTCAATGACTGATATAAATTAAGCAGAAAATCGAAGACAACAAAAAGTCCGATTGCAATCAGCCAGATTTGTAGCGGTGATGTAAGAAATCACTGCAAGGCTTGTCTTCGTCTGCTTCGCTTTTTACTATATCTACTTGTTAATGTACAATTTTCAATGCTCACTTACAATGCAGCGTGGGGGTCGTGAACTGCCGCTTGAGATGCCAGCAAGCGCTTTCTGTGTGTTGTAAGTGTACGCTTTGTTGCAGAATAGAGCGTGTTGCACGTTTCTGTGAAAATGTATAAAAGCTTTAGGAAGAACGGGTTTTCTTAGGAGGCTGACGAAGAGGAGTGATTAAACTGAAAAACTGGAGCTCACGATGCCACAAACGCTTGCAGTGCATCTGCCGCAAGCATTGTACTGATAATGCTTACTGTATAGGGTGGTCCGTATAAGAAATTTTTGGTCATTTGTTGGTTTAATGGTGGCTATCTTCAGAGAGAGGCTTTAGCAATACATTCAGAGAAGCAAATAAATTCATTTACATTTAAAATGAATTTTTGTTTTCCAATCGTCTAAAATTTAATCGTCTTCCATAGAGAGAGGTGCTCTATTGGATTCCTCTATTATTGGAAAAAACTGCTTTTGAGGTTTTTAGGATCAGAGATTAAACTTGGTTTTATCTGGACATCGCGTTACGCTTTTCAATCTATACTTCAAATGATCAACTATAAAATAATTATATTATTGCAGTTGTGTTAACTTTCTCTTAGGTCACCATCCTAGAGCTTCAGCTAGACTCTGATAGGTTAATCATGATCGACTTTAAAGGAGTATATATTCAAGTCCTTATCCTAAATTTCATATAAGCCTTTAGTGGGAGATATTCAGAAGTTACTATACCTGTTCACTTTTGTTTGGTGTCTCTATGGGCTCACTGTAAATGGATTCGCGCACGATCTACGTTTAGCTAGATTCTTTGTTTGGTGCCACAATCAGATTCGGTTCGCTTGCGATTTTAGAATTTGTGGCACGAATCGCAGGCGGCAACGGACCAAAATCGACAAATTGCAAATTATAATTTATTAAATGCAAATGTTACGTAAAATGTGCCATTATGACTCTCCACTGCAGCAGAACGCGCAATTCGCATAGACAATCGAAACCAAAGAGTAGAGGAGGCAAAATAGCAACGAGTTTCACGAATTTCATAATTTGGCCCCAAAAAGTTATTGCTCGCGCAGCAAGCTGACAGACGGACAGCACAATGCTTTGACGGTATCGTAAGTGCGATGAGCACTATGGCATCCTCTTCTTCTTCGCCTCTCAGCTTTCTTTACTAATGCAACAGCAGCCGGGCAATAAGGAGACAGAAATCACTGGCGTATTTGGTTGGCGGCTGCAGCTAGCGCTTCAATAGAAGAAAGCTCTCCTTCCAGTGCTATTGTTTAGCCGTAGCATTTTCTATTTCCCAAAAATATTTGCCATTGCACCTCTTTTACTATTTTTCCAAGTGTCTATTTCGCAAAGCGGCAGCCAGTTGCTCGCTCCCTTACATAAGCATCATTGGCGGCGTCTAATAATTCAGCGAAAAAATGTGCGCAATGATATTTCTCCTTATAATAAATGGCACAACTATTATAATTTATTGCCGCCGCTTAAACTTAGAATTCTAGTGCAGACATCATCGATATTGTTATGCAATAACGTTGCTTACCTCTAAAAGTTATTTGTGGCAATCGGCGTGCCCTTCAATACAACTGCAATTCGCAGCCACTTCTTTCACAGTTTTATCAAAAACAAATAAATTATTGAAATTTATTATGTCAGCGAGTGAAATGTAAACAATGCACGCGATTTGACAGGTTATACTGGATACTGGAAGGATTCGGTGATAGCGAAACTGAAAAGGGTTCAGTTGGTGCAATTTTCATAGATTTAATGGTGAAAAAATAAAAATAATAAAGAAATGACATTTAATTTTAAATATTCAACTAACTTCTTAGAGTTATAGCATTTAAGTTAGAATTTCTATCTGTAGGCTGTTGGAAGAATCAAGAGAAGAATGAAAGCTGAATAAAACACTAAATATCAAGGTCTTCAAGACCTGGTACTGAGTTGTAGCCTGAGCATTTGACGTTGATTCTCTAGTAAACCTACATTCGTTTTTCTGCTCTGCTAGTTATCGGAAATTCAAAAAGGCTAATTACTCTATTTTCGACAAAAAGATACGTTCTCGACTTCCTCTCCCACTTTCTATCATCAGTCACCTATTTAAGTACTGTCAGAGCTGGGAAGATTGCTGATTTTGGTTGCTGAGACAATTCCCGCCTTTTCAGCATCAACTTACACTCGAAAGAAGCCTAACTTATTAAACGTGCCTAAAATTTAGTGAAGCTCTTTACTTTTTAAAATAAAAGCTATGATCACATTGCTTATTGGGTTAATAATCTGCTACAGCGCTAAAGAATTTTCGGTTTTAATAAATGTTTGTAGTTTCAGTAGTCTCCAATGAACAATTCGCGCAGTTTATTTAAATATCTGTAAAAAGAAGTAGGCCCTGTAATCCAGATCCCACGGCTAGCTGTAATTCAGAACTCCTAAATACCATATATGGTTCTCCATAGCTGTCGGTGTCTTCTGAGAACTTGAGTGGTATTGCAGTCCATACATATAGTATATCATAGAAATTTCATTGAAAGAAATAATGTCAATCCGGCTTTCGATTGGACTCGCACAGTACCAGTGAATTTTGGTCAGTATCTACCCAACTTTTTAGAACCCTTAAATATTATTTTGAGATTCAGCCGTAATGCATATATATTGTATTATTCTTCAACAAAGTTGTATTAGGCATAAGTACAGTGGAAGTTTTGAAATCTACAGTTAGAAGATTTGAGATCTGTATATGCTCTCGGTAATATGACCGGCTTTCTGTAACAGAGAAGCCCTTATGGCCAAGAATCACTCAACTTTTGCAATCAGCACCAAAACGTGTTTTCTACTGATAGCCATATTTGGGGATTCGACATCGACTGCGCAAGAGCTACAACATATTCTTTAAGACCACCAGGCAAAAGGTTTTCAAGGGTTTAATATTGTCCATATCATCCAAAACCTGAAAGCTGTAGTGTTTAAACTGAATAGAGTTCCTATTTTGCTTGGATTGAGGTGGCTTGCTATCACCGTCCACTTTTCAGTATTCTTAAAAGCAAAACTATACAGGTGATTGAAGAAACATTCATTATGTTATTGTCTGTTGAGACCAAGTTTTTAGAGCCACGTTCAAGGTATGATTGCGCCATTGTGTCGCTAGGGCCTGGTGGAATATATAAATATACTTAAAGGTTGAATACGTATGTAAATATGTATTTATAAATTCAAAGTTTCATTTATTTCAAGTGATGTGCATTGAGCACAAGTTCCGCAGAGCAACATGCCACAGATCACGAAGCATTACGAATGCCTGAAAAAATCAAAAATTTCAATCCAAAGGATTAACGGAATAATGTATGCGCCTCGAAGAAGAATTGTTGTTGAAACTTAATTGTTTATAAATACGGGCGTAAAGTGCCGCAGACTTACACTATTAATACTATGTGAGACTAAAAATAGATTTTCCTACGATTACGTGGAGATTTGTATGGCTATAAATTACATAAACGAGGCAATCCGCAGCGATACACACATAAATATGTACCAGTGTGGCATGTTCTTGCCGCTATATCTATTTCTGATCTTTTAATAAATACATGGATTAGTTGCATGTTGCATGTTATTCATTAACTACTACTACATCTGTGTGAATATGTATGTTGCAAGTACATTAAAGTCTGCAGTTTAGGTTTTCGTGTGTAATTAATTATGTTGTCATTGCTGTTAGTACATTTGATGGCAACGCGAACGTCAACGAACTGTTTTTAAATGACATTTCTGTAACAAACATACATATACACATACACATATATGTAAATTGTTTCTTTCTAGTAGCTCACTAGTAATCCCCAAGTGTTGTACATTTCAATGTCAAGGGACTACGCCAATGTGTCGCACGAACTATGCACCGCGAGATTTGAAGTAGCGGGTGTTTATTTAAAGAAATATGTATGCAATTGTATATATATATATATATATATATATGTTTAAGCATGTTTTTGAATGTATTTGCATGAACCAAGTCAATCTATAATATAAAGATTCTATTCAATTAGACGTATTTAAAATTCATGTGTGCCTTCGCTCTCTCGTCTACATACATACAGACATTTGCAAGCGCATACATACATACATATGTACAAAAACACTAAGCACATAGCAACTGTATTTTAGTGTCTTCACTTCTGACAGTTGACACCCTTGTCACTAAAATAATTTAAAAGGGCCTTTGAATGGTTTACTTACAATACTCCTTTTTTCCTTCCTATACAATTTTATAGCGCGGGTTGAGAGAATACATTTGTCTTATTTGCTGTTTTTTTTAGCAGAAGTGTGCGCATTTGACTTATTTGAATTAATAAATTTCACATACTTGTATGCTTCATAATTAGCCGAAGAAAGTTTTTCGAAGTTACAGCAGTACAGCTTGTAAGAAGTGGATTTTTTTCTCTGCTTTCAATCATGAAACCTTTACATTCTCCTTTTGACGCTTAAATTTTTAAAGATTAGAAGTTAGCTAATAAGTTCTTTTATTCAAGTTAAAGTACTAAGAAAAACTCTTTCCACTATTTTTGACCTTTCCAGTCTAGAGTAGACCTCTCTATGCTGCGTCCTACAAGTACCGACAAATCAAATTTTAAGAAGTTTACTTACTGTATTGACTTTCATCAATTGTTTTACTTAAAATCTAATCGAAAACAGTTTCTTACCCAATATCTTATTTTACTTCTTGTATAAATAAATCTGACTTTAATTTATCGCTCCTGATGAATGTTTGACCATGTCCAGTTATTCCAAGTTCGAGGTTTGACAAAGTCTTCCTCTCCCACATAAAGCGTTTGATTTTTAATATTCTTTAGGTATTAAAGTAAGTTCGAAAATGCCTCAGATATCATATAAATGTGGAATACATTTAAGCTCCAAAATGTGTTAATTGATTAAGGTTAGATCGAAAGAATTTTCTAAATAAATAAAGCACAACATATGTGTAAACAAGAATCTAAGATGGTCTCCAAATCTTTTTGTATTGGGAAATGTTGTCCATGCTATATGACACACAGTACATATGTATATTAGCGCGGTCAAATGGAGCTATAAATATCAAGAGCAAGTGCACTAAAAGTTAAGGCTCTAGGTAAGATAAAATACATTTTTAATTTTAATGTAATATGCAACGCGTTGACGTAAGATTAAATCATTATTTCAGTGAATAACAAAGTTTTAGCCGATAACAATGAAGTATCTATATAAATTTTTCGTCAAACTCCTCAAGTTGCTTATGAATGCTATACAGTGAACACTGATATCCTCCTTCTATAATCTGTACGGTATATTAATCGATTGCTACGGATCGGAGTCCAAATTCAGTCTATCTTACCACTTAGAGTACTTGAAAAAGTCTCTAAGCAGTAAGTTCTGACAGGCAAATTAGTAATAGCATCTAAAACGAATCTAGATTAAGGAACACGGATTAATACTGTTAAATGTCATGAAATTTCTTAAGGTATATACCTTATGGTACTTTGAACTATTAGGAGTCGTTTTGACAAATTTTTTAGTAATTATAAGTTAATTGTTATGCGAGTAATCTATAGAATATTGTTATATCAACACAAAAGCCACATAAAAATATTGTGTGTGTATTTTCTAAAAATACCCTGGTAGCGAAGGCTTTTTGCATACATGAGACATGGACTCCACATAAAAGTGGGAACAAAGACGAATTTGATTTAACTTGGAGTGATCACTACTGGGTTAATATGGTTAAGAAACTGTTAATCGAAAATTTTGTTCTAAAACACACATTCAAGTATTGTCAATCAGGACAGACCGTATTCAAGAAATGTATAAAAAAGTAAAAATATCTTCGTTCTTTTAGTAGCAGAGTTAATTATTTATTCCATTCAAATGCAAAATTTTAGCATGCTGTGAGCAAATAATAGTAAGACTTTTTAATTTAAACTTCGCGCGAAAATCCATTTCTCGAAATATTTTTTCTATGTTGGTATGTGCCAAATGTCCCTTTAAAATTTGTTTCTGAAATACATAAAGTGCATCCGGCGATTTTTATGATGAGTGAAATTTGTCAAGGAAGAAATTTCATTAAATTTTATGTGCGGAAAAAATGTTTGGTGCCGAAACGTTCAGAATGTTGGTGATAATTTTTTGTCGCAAACAGGTGTTTTTAATTAGTACAAATTATTCAAAGACCGCTTCGTGGAAACCGTTTTGAGTCAATTGAAGATTATATGTATTATTCACATCAGCCTGGCTGCCTGTACTGTCTAATACTTACCGAGAGACTTATTTATAAATCATAAAATCTTAATTATGCCGTCACAGCTTCTTCTGTACACAGCGGCTTAGCCCGAATGATCTATAAGAGAACGTTGTATTCACGTCCATTTGACCCCCGCAGTCAAGACCAGTCAGCGGCCCGCTGAACAGTTAGCCACACAGTCACTTTTAATTGCTATTTTAACTCCCACAATGAGCGTGCGTGTTAAGCGATTCTTTTTTCTAACCTTGTTCTTGCTGATTTTTATCTCCGTTCAGTATTATTTCCCTTTTACTTTGATTATTGGAATACAATAATTGCTATTTAATTTTGATTAATGATTTCAACATATATTTGCATTAATAGGCAATGAATGCGTGAAAAGAAAATATGAGAAGAAACATGTAGAATGGTTGCTTGAATGGTGTCTATGACTATGGTAACCGTGACTATTTTTTATAGAGACAGCAAACAATTCGGATGTGCTAAGTCATTTTATAAAATGAGACGGTAAATAAATTGATTGTAAGAGTTAGTTTGAAGAATAGTTTACTAGGTTCTGCACGTACTTAGATTATCTCTATATTATTAAGGAATTGTGATATTCATATTTCTGGATTTCTTACTTGGATGAAATATTTACATGTCCATGAATTTTCTTCGGAAATATAAACTAAAAATTGCATTAAATGGATCACTCGTCACTCTTTGTACCCTTCTGGTTCAACGTAACACAACAAAATTGCAAGGTTTTAAAAATACCTCTGGTTTTAGTGCTCAGATAGAACTCAATGATAGATCTTTGGTTTATAAGGTGACATAATTTAAGCGCACTATTCGGGCAAGGTTTTATCCCGAAACAATCAAGTGTAAAATTTAATGTCTCTGGAATATTGATTCATCTCACTTTTAACAGTTTTTACGGAACCGTTATATGAGGAGTGGGCGTGGTTATCATCCGATTTCATCCAATTTTACAGCGTCGGTTGGATTACATAAGTGATTTGTTTTGAGCGAGTTTAGATATTATGGCATTAACGGCTAGATGGCTGGACCACGCCTATATTTTAACAAGTAAGGAATGGTTAAGTTCGGGTGTCACCGAACATTTTATACTCTCGCATGATAAAGTGATAATCGAGATTTCATTATCCGTCATTTACATATTTTTCAAATACCGTATTTGTGTAAAGTTTTATTCCGCTATCATCATTGGTTCCTAATGTATATATTATACAGGGAAGGCATCAGATGGAATTCAAATTAGCGTTATATTGGAAGAAGGCGTGGTTGTGAACCGATTTCACCCATATTTCGTACATGTCATCAGGGTGTTAAGAAAATATTATGTACCGAATTTCATTGAAATCGGTCAGTAGTTCCTGAGATATGGTTTTTGGTCCATAAGTGGGCGACGCCACGCCCATTTTCAATTTAAAAAAAAAGCCTGGGTGCAGCTTCCTTCTGCCATTTCTTCCGTACAATTTAGTGTTTCTGACGTTTTTTGTTAGTCGGTTAACGCACTTTTAGTGATTTTCAACATAACCTTTGTATGGGAGGTGGGCGTGGTTATTATCCGATTTCTTCCATTTTTAAACTGTATATGGAAATGCCTGAAGGAAACGACTCTGTGAGTTTGGTCGACATAGCTATAGTAGTTTCCGAGATATGTACAAAAAACTTTGTAAGGGGCGGGGCCACGCCCACTTTTCCAAAAAAATTACGTCCATATATATGCCCCTCCCTAATGCGATCGTTTGTTTCAAATTTCACTTTAATATCTTTATTTATGGCTTAGTTATGACACTTTATAGGTTTTCGGTTTTCGCCATTTTGTGGGCGTGGCAGTTGGCCGATTTTGCCCATCTTCGAACTTAATCTTCTTATGGAGCCAAGGAATACGTGTACTAAGTTTCATCAATTTTTACTCAAGTTAGAGCTTGCACGGACGGACGGACGGACAGACAGACATCCGGATTTCGACTCTACTCGTCACCCTGATCACTTTGGTATATATAACCCTATATCTGACTCTTTTAGTTTTAGGACTTACAAACAACCGTTATGTGAACAAAACTATAATACTCTCCTTAGCAGCTTTGTTGCGAGAGTATAAAAACTTTCAGCCAGCAAGTGCTCCTTCCTACTGCGATCTCCGGTGCCAAATTGCAATTTTATATCTTAATTTAGTGTTTAGTTATGGCGTTTTATAAATTTTTGTTTAATAGCGTTCTGTGGGCGTGTCAGTGGTCCGATCGCGTCCAGGTGCGCACCCATCCTTTTTTTTTCTAAAGAATACGTATACCAAAATTCATTAATATATTTAAATTTTTCCTCAAAATGTATATTGCATAGACGGACAGGCACTCACTTTAAATTTTTCTCGAAATCCTGATCATTTATATACATATGTACGATAAGAAAAGATAAAAGTAGGAGAGGGTAGGTGTTGACCCAAGTGCTCGCGGAATACATTTCGTATCTTTAGTTCCTTATTTTGGGGAAGATTTAGCAAAATGCAGAGTATTTTTACAAAATCATATAATATTCTAATAAGTTGCTGAGTGCGGACAGTTTTCACTGGATCTATATATGCAATTAAATTAAGAATTAATTTTTCATTACTTAGTTAAACATACTAGTAAGTCAAAATTATGACGCCTAATGCTGCACGTACACCCGTTGCACATGACCACACTGCCACGTCTTGACAATTTTGCCAACATTCCAACGGCGCTTTCATTGTTCAATTCCAATTACTGCACTTTGACGTTTACAGTAATCGCCTTTCAGTGTCATCACCAACGCCGTCGCCATCGCCGTCACTATCAACAGCCGTGGTACAGCATCACCATCGACGTTAAAGAGTCTATCGCCATGTGGCCACAAAATTGCCAGCAATATACCGGACCGACTACGGTTGAAATACTGGACTGTTGCAAAATCCATTGCTTCCATTGGCGTTGCGAGAGTTTTCAGAGCTTTCACGTCAACTCAATGGTCTTTGCTGCAATGCACTTTAAATGAAATTAACAGTTGTTGTTATTGTTTTTTTACTCATAGTTTGCTTGCTCTATAGGAGCTGATGAATATGATTTATGCTATAAGTTTAAGAAGTTAACAGCAAAGGTGTTTAATACATATTAGTCAATATTCCATATAGGTAACATAAATACATTTTTCGGCTAGCTATGCTCTGAAGCAAAGACAGACACGCTCGTTCCACGGAACATTTCTACATAAGAAGAATAGAAAGTCTTTTAGAGTGAAAACCGAAAAGCCAAACCTTATTCGTAAACAATATAAAGACGGTTAGGGATTCCATCTTCGCTTATAAATTTAGTTTTTAGTTAGACTGTTTTTAAGAATACGCAAAATGATCTCATCTAGAAAGTTGACTTGCGCTAGCGTCGTTTAGGTTGTTACACCCTTGTACCATGGGTTGTGGTACATCGCTCGAAACTAACGGGATAACTGTCATTCATTCAATGCTTTTTGACATTGTCTCGCACTCACTTTTGTAGCCATAAGAATAGAATCCGATAAAAAAGGAGGGAATTCGTGGTAGAATGAAACTCGTCGGAAACGAAAGATAAATTAACAAACATTAAGGGAACAATTAAGAAAGGGCTAAGATCGGGTGCAACCGAACATTTCATACTCTTGCAACTTGCAGGAATCAAAGCCAGGGAAATATCGTAAGGTATAAAACGTTAACCAGAGGATCGGAATCCAAGCAATTTTATATTCACATATAAAATAATATTCGGCATAAGGTTTGTAGGAAAAATGAAAATGAATTATGTATATGTAGTATATACATACATATGTGTTGGGGTAGTATCGACCCGATTTTATCAAGTTTTGCATGCCCCATACTAAAAATGTTCCCTAAGGTTCATTAAAGTACTTTGTTATGAGTAAATCACGCTTTCTGATTCATTGAGATAACTCCCACATTGGCTGATATATGCGGTTTAATATCACCCAGACGTTCGAAAATCTTTATATCACTGAAATGTCATAACAAAGCACTTAATTCAAATATAAAGCTGTCACTTGGTACAGGTAACTGCGGTAGCAATGGGCACCAGTGGGTTACAAATTTTGAAAAAATAAGCATAGACCCGCTCTCTGATATGTTTAACGTATATATAATATATCCTAAACCACAATAAGAATAATAACCAAATAAACCAAGTCCTCAATGACCGCTTATCGGATTATAAGTCGCCCCCTCTACTCATTATTTATTAAAAAAATAAAAACAAAACAAGTAAGGAAGGGCTAAGTTCGGGTGTCACCGAACATTTTATACTCTCGCATGATAAAGTGATAATCGAGATTTCATTAAACGTCATTTACATATTTTTCAAATACCGTATTTTTGTAAATTTTTATTCCGCTATCATCATTGGTTAATAATGTACTATATATTATTTATTGAAAAATAAAAAAATCAAAAAAACAAACAAATTATGGGAGACTTTGTAAAACTAAGTCAATGGACGCGACGCCGCCCACATTTAGGTGAAAAATCATATCTCGGGAACTTTTTTTTTTAATCTTACATCTATTCATACATTTGGGAGGATGGAATCATGTGTAGAAGTCACGCAAGTGAAGTATGTTCTCTCATTACCATTCACTTGGGGGTGGCCAGAAACGATTCGTTTATAAAACTAAGATAATGTGGCATTTAGGTGAAAAATCATATCTCGGGAACTTTTTTTTTAATCTTACATCACGACATGTGGCTCAAGCAGCTCACGACTTCAGATCCTAGACATAGTATCTTCTTTGTAACAAAAGAACACTCGTTTGAAGGCGAGCTAAAGTGAGACGGAAGAGAAGGACAAAGATGCCTTCTATGAACGCTTGAAGCGCAAGTATAAGAGCTGCCCCCGCCACGATATCAAAATCGTGCTTGGCGACTTTAAAGCCAGGGTGGGCAAAGAAGGTATCTTTGGTGCAACAGCCGGTAAATTCAGCCTCCACGATGAAACATCCCCAAATGGGTTGAGTCTGATCGACTTCGCTGGGGCCCGAAATATGGTTATCTGTAGTACTAGATTCCAGCATAAAAAAGTTCATCAAGCTACTGGCTGGCTCTGGATCGAAAAGCCACCAACTAGATCGATCATGTTGTGATAGACGGAAGACACGTCTCCGGTGTTTTAGACGTGCGTACGCTCCGAGGCCCTATCATCGGACCACTATCTTGTTGCAGGCAAGATTCGCACCCGCCTCTGTGCAGCAAAAAACGCACGTCAACAAACACAAGGAAGATTCGACGTCGAGAAGCTGCATTCACAACAGACAGCCGAACGATTTTCTACTCGACTTGCACTCCTGCTCTCTGAGAGCACTCATCAGCATCTCGGTATAAGGGAACTGTGGGACATTTCAAGATCCTTACGTACAGCTGCAAACAAAACCATTGGTTTCCGAAAAAGGCAAGAGAATAGCGTGTCACAGTGGAGAGAAAACAGGCTGCCTACCTCGCAAAGTTACGATCGACCACAACACGTGCGGGATGTGATAGATACCGAGAGTTGAAGAGGAAAGCGTGACACATTTGCAGAAAGAACAAGTAAGGAAGGGCTAAGTTCGGGTGTCACCGAACATTTTCTACTCTCGCATGATAAAGTGATAATCGAGATTTCATTATCCGTCATTTACATATTTTTCAATGTATTTGTGTAAAGTTTTATTCCGCTATCATCATTGGCTCCTAATGTATATATTATACAGGGAAGGCATCAGATGGAATTCAAAATAGCGTTATATTGGAAGAAGGCGTGGTTATAAACCGATTTCACTCATATTTCGTACATGTCATCAGGGTGTTAAGAAAATATTATATACTGAATTTCATTGAAATCGGTCAGTAGTTCCTGAGATATGGTTTTTGGTCCATAATTGGGCGACGCCAAGCCCATTTTCAATTTTTAAAAAAGCCTGGGTGCAGCTTCTTTCTGCCATTTCTTCCGTAAAATTTAGTGTGTCTGACGTTTTTTGTTAGTCGGTTAACGCATTTTTAGTGATTTTCAACATAACCTTTGTATGGGAGATGGGCGAGGTTATTATCCGATTTCTTCCATTTTTGAATTTTTGTATATGGAAATGCCTGAAGGAAACGACTCTATAGAGTTTGGTTGACACAGCTATAGTAGTTTCCGAGATATGTACAAAAAACTAGCTCCTAGGCCACGCCCACTTTTCCAAAAAAATTACGCCCAAATATGCCCCTCCCTATTGCGATCGTTTGTTCCAAATTTCACTTTAATATCTTTATTTATGGCTTGGTTATGACACTTTATAGGTTTTTGGTTTCCGCCATTTTGTGGGCGTGGCAGTTGGCCGATTTTGCCCATCTTCAAACTTAACCTTCTTATGGAGCCAAGGAATACGTGTACCAAGTTTCATCATGATATCTCAATTTTTACTCAAGTTACAGCTTGCACGGACAGACGGACGGACAGACGGACGGACGGACAGACAGACATCCGGATTTCAACTCTACTCATCACTCTGATCACTTTGATATGTATAACCCTATATCTGACTCTTTTAGTTTTAGGACTTACAAACAACCGTTATGTGAACAAAACTATAATACAACAACTTTGTTGCGAGAGTATAAAAAGATAGGCCGAAATGCGTGCAAATACCCGCCTGAAGAATAACAAAGCGGAGAGGGCTGATGAATTGCCGGTCGAGTTATTCAAACACGGCGGCGAAGAATTGATAAGGAACATGCATCAGTTTCCATGTATGTAGAACATGGTCGGACGAAAGCATGTCCTACGTTTGGAATTTAAGAGTGATCTACTACCGTGGGATAAACATCCTCAACATCGCGTATAATGTTCCATCTAGCGTATTGTGTGAAAGATAAAAGCTCATCGTCAACAGACTTATTGCACCTTATCAATGAGGCCTTAGACCTGGCAAATCAACAACTGATCAAATTTTCACCATGCGCCAAATCTTGGAAACGACCAGTGAAAAGAGAATCTACACAGACACCTCTTCGTCGATTTTAAATCTGCTCTTGGCAGCAGGAAAACGATCTTCCTTTATACTGAGGTGTCTCAATTTGGTATATCCGCAAAACAAACTGACGTTGAGCAATACCAAGTGTTTCGTTAGGATCCGGAAGGACTTCTCCAAGCCATTCGATACCAAATCAGGTTTCAGACAAGGCGACTCCATATCGTGCGACTTCTTCAATCTTCTGCTGGAAAAAACAATTTGATCTGCAGAACTAAACCGAGTAGGTACAATATTCTATAAGAGTGTACAGCTGCTGGCGTATGCCGATGATATTGATATCATCGGCCTCAACACCCGCGCCGTTAGTTCTGCTTTCTCCAGGCTGGACAAGGAAGCACAGAAAATGGGTCTGGTAGTGAACAAGGGCAAGACGAAATATCTCCTGTCATCAAACAAACAGTCGTCGCACTCGCGACTGGGCACCCATGTCACTGATGACAGTCATAAATTCAAAGTTGTAGATAATTTCGACTATCTTAGAATCATCATTAACAGCAACAACAATGTCAGCCTCGAAATCCAACGCAGAATAACTCTTGCCAACAGATGCTACTTCGGACTGAGTAGACAGTTGAGAATTAAGTCCTCTCTTGACAGAAAACAAACCAAACTCTATAAGTCACTCATTCCCGTCCTTTTATACTTGTATGGTGCAGAGGCATGAAAGATAACAATATCTGAGGAGTCGAGAGTCGAGTTTTCGAGAGAAAAGTTCTGCGAAAGATGTATGGTCCTTCGCGTGTTGATGGGACGATGAGCTGTATGAGATATGCGACGACATTGACATAGTTCAGCGAATTAAGAGACAGCGGCTACGCTGGCTAGGTCAAGTCATCCGAAAACACTCCAGCTCTGAAAGAATTCGACGCAATACCCGCCGGGGGAAGCAGAGGAAGAGGAAGACCTCCACAGACCAGGTGGAGAAGGACCTAGGTTCACTTAAAATTTCCAAAAGGTGCCACGTTGTGAAAAGTAGAAACGACTGACTTAACAAGCGGAACTCGGTTATCATCGCTTTAGCGACTACTTCACTACTACTTTTTAAGAACCATATGCCTTTTGCCAATCGGACGAAAACTTGCTTTAGCCGTCATTTAACTGACGATTTTGAAACGTCCGTGTAACTTTACTTTATATATGTGTTTATGTTATAAAGTTGCTTGAAAATAAGTTCTTTCTCTCAACTGAGCAATATCAAAAGTAATGCAATCAACCCTTCCGTTTATTTGGCCCCAATGAATGATTTGCACAGACGGAAAGTAAAATATATTAATAAAACATAGGGAGTCTATGACCTTCGAATAAGTTAATATCATTTCGTCTAACAACGAAGTTGAACCCTTTTGCTACAGTTTTTAATATTTCCAGAACCTGATAGTATTTAGCCGGCTTTGAACCGTTTTGCAAGAGAATGAAATGTGCGGTTGCACCTGAAGTTAGCCCTCTCACAAGTGTTGTTGATGTCGTTGTTGTGCGGAGTTAAATTGTTTCGCCACCCCTTCTTTAGGCGATCGCCTATATTACAAAATAAAATCGTTTAACCTTCTAACATTAGATATGGATTATTTTGGCGAGCCCACCGTTTTGTAGTGGCAGCACTACTTCAAGTCTAAAGTATCCTAAAAGCAAAATTTATCTTCTTAGCGCAATCTGTATTGAAAAGTTAATGAAACCATGCATTGTGTAGATTTTTAGGAAATTACATTAAATCCAGATCATCGATTTCGCTGGAAGTTGTTTAGTCCTTCTTGGAATAAATTATGCATTGTCTTGAGCCATTCCAAGATGATTGTGAAATGCTTTTGTTTTGACGACTAACACACAATGCTTCGTTTATAGTATTTTTGAAAGATAATGGCTGTAGTCCTGCCGATCGAAGCTGAATCTTCTGCAAAACATTTTACACTTTTGGTTATGAAAAGTACCTTAATTAGCTTTTGTTCAGTACCCAACGACTTCAATCATATTGCAAAACCCATTTTAAGGGTTAGGACTGTCCGGGCTCTAAGAAATCCTAACTTGGACAATTTGCAATCCGAGTACAATCGAACCCATAACATAGTTTACTGGACGAATAATGTTATAAGGATCCTAAAGTATAATATAAGCCATAAGAACGTCCTAAATTGTACACATCCGTAAGTCTCCGCGAAATCCATTAGTGAAAGTATGAATGAACGTGAACCCGCTCCAGCCTAATATATTGACTTGAGTCAGTATGGTTGACACAGATACGGTATTAAAAAGTAATGAACTGTGGTTTCTACCTTTCCCCGTCACTATTATGATTAATACTCGTATAGTGATTTCTGTTAGTTAGCTTGACTAAAACAGCGATCACAGATTGAGTAATCGATTCAAAATTTCCATTAGAAGTGAATGCTGAATTCGTATACTCGTATAAAATATTGATTAACGGTATCTAAATACTTGTTGACTTAAAGTTCTAATTTACCTTCTGCTACTGCTGTTAGCTATAGAAAGAGTGCTGAAATAACTATAACGAGATTTAACTGAGTTGTAGCGTTGTTTTGCGGTTATGTTAAAATCCAAAGTTCAACTATTGGCAATTCTATATGCTGGAACTTAAAAAATGTGCTTTTTGCATAAGTTATGTATATATAAACAAAAATATTTGTAGTGTTCATACATTCCTGATCGACAAAAAATTACCTGAAAAAGTTGAAATATTTCCCCGACTCGTCATGCCTGCACTCGCCTTTATAATAAACTATTTCCACTTTGGGGCAAACCAAAAGTAAATTACTGCCAATTTAAAAATATTTATTTCGATGAATTTTACAAGTACTTTCCACTTCAATGGCCGCAAAATTTAGCATAGTTATTAACGGTTTTTTTCAACACCACTACAACATAAAATTGCCAATAAAATATAACGGCTACACAATCGAATATGAAGCGCTCATATCCAAATAAAACTATTTGAAAACTTGATAAATGCAGTAAAGCTAAAGGCGAAAGGCGAAAGGAGGCACGAAAAAGGGAAATCGAATAAAACTTTGTTCGTTTCAATGAAACTTGACCGGCTTTAACCTCTATGAGGGACCAAAAGTAAGCACAGTTGTTTTTGTAATAAAATTAATTGCAAATTTGTTGAAAAACATTTTCATTTATTTACTGTTTTTAATGTTCATATATACTTATATACTTAGCAAATTATTACATAACGGCGATATTTACATAAGTGTATTAAATAAGTGTGCGCGTGCGTGTTGTATGTTGATGTATGTGTTTTGCATTCGAGTCGATTTAACATTATTGCCCGATTCGATTGGTTACACCGGCAATGCGTGCTAACAGCACCAACAATAACAGCAACAGAATAAAAAATAACAACAATCGAAACAACAACACCACCAACAATAATAACAGAAATAAAAAGATAAGTCGTTAAGCATGACAACAGAAAAATTTAACAACAAAAATATTGGAAACAACAACAATAAAAGAAAACAGCAACAAAAATCAATAGTAGGAAGAAACACATTGTCCTAAGAAGAAACAACAAAAAACAGCATTAAGAACTTGACAACAAGAAAATATGATGACAACAACCACATTAAAAAGAAACAACAACAACGGAAACCAAAAAAAGAAAAAAAAAACAGTAGGAAGAAAATCATAACCACAACAATTAAAGTAACAACAACAAATAACTATTTTTCCATCAATAAAACAAGAACATTGTTGCAATCATTGTGTGTATATTTTGGAAATGCAACACTGTTGTTGTTGCAATTGCAGTCACAACATGAATGCGCTCGTAAATTTAGCGATTTTTCCAGCACTTCACACTTGCGTGCGTATTTTTGTATGTACATATATATATTTGTGTGTATGTTAGCATATGCTCAGCGTGGGCGGCAAGCGCAAATTGTTGATTTTCACTTCGCGTTTTGCATGAAATTGAGTTTATGACTCCGCCGTAGTGTTATGGGGAGCTGCACACACACACACGTACACGCTTCGCTGCATTTTGCGAATTCTGTAATAGTTGAACGCTGTGAGCTGGTGGTTGGCTGCATCCATTTGACCTCGCCCGCTTCAATGACTGCGTCCACCACTTTCTTATGTAGGTGTGTCATGAACATAATATAAACAAGTATGGTACTTACATATTACCATACATACATACATATGCGTGTACAAGTGTTTATTTGCTCGCTTGCCGTTTAACTGTTAATGTTTTGAGTTATTGTTTGGCAAATGGTCAATAATTTTATTTTACAACTTGAACGCTTGCCTGTCAGCATATCAATGTGCCGCTCTTCTCGCTAGCTTCTGCAGAGCAGAAATATTGTGTGCTTTTATGTGTGTGCGTGCGTTTGGTCGAAACAATCAATTATTTACGAGTATTGCAGTAATAAACTATGATCGCGGTATACCAACACTTAAACATAGATAGTGTGAATAAATTGACTTTCGCCTTTTACTAACTTCACGCAGTTGTTGGCTATGTTGAGACTAGGAGTTATTGTGGTCAAAGATGATGAGGAATCTAGAAAACAAATATTTACTTGTGAGTTATTTCGATCTTAAATTGCTTAATGCCTTACTTGAAAATATTGTAGACATCCACGAATGAATTTTAGTAGTTAAAAGTAAACTATACTTTATATAGGGTTACAATTAAAACTAATAAGAAGAAAATAAATTTGTAGAATGTCGGAAATCCAGTGATGAAAATCAGACAATAAATTTTAAAGTAGTCTGCGACTTTTAAAAATGGTGATTCTTTGGAAAAATATAGTAAGCAATAAGCAACAGAGTTCTTAGTATCATACTTAAATAAACAACCCCAGTTGTTCCAAACCAGTTGTAAGTAGAGCTTTTGGTATAGGAGAATGCAGTACCATAAGTATGAGTACCTACAGTATTCCCTTCACAAGTCTCTAAAACTTTTATAATTCAACAATGAAAGCTCAACTATCATTCAGATATATTTCATAGTCGAAATAGTCTTTTCGCATTTCTAATCAATCTTCAACAATTTTTTATATTTAAGTATGCTAATAAATAAATAAACAAATATGTATGTACCATTTTTGTCGACCACACTTTGCCATTTTTCCGCTAGAGACATTATTTCATCAGTATAAAACTTTCATCAGTGTAAATCGAACCATTGTTGTGATACACGAACTGATACGGAATCCTCTCCGTAAACTTCACAAATTTCATTGGTGACTTGCTTTTTTTATATAAAAATTTCAAAATATAGCGAATTTCTTTATTATTTTCACTCATTTTTGAACAGCTGTAACTTTTTTCAATTTCCCCGAATTTAATTTGTTTTGGTTAAATGAAGCTTTAAATCTCACCTTTTCAACACCATATGGTACGACACAATATTATTGGTAGCACTGGAGATATGCGACTGCAACGACAAAATACAAAAATACTTTTTCGTGTATCCAATATTATAGAGCAAAAGTACAAACGTTAAAGTAGTTCCGATTTTTCGCAAGTTGCGATAGACTATTCCAGTTAGTATGAGAGTCTTTAAAATCGGCATCTACCATATCACCATAAAGTTTTGGATACTAATAGAGAGCAAATCTGCAAACTTCATCAATATATTTGCGTAGTGATGCTTGATTCGGCTGAATATCGTCTAAGTTTGAATGTTACCTCTATAGGTAGGTCATTGGTCTTTCCAGCAGATCTTGATTGGAGATGATAGCAACCCAAAATTCCTTAAGATTTTTCGTAAACACAAATTTGGAGGCGACTGCAGTTTCAATATCGACGATTTTTTTAATTAATAATAAGTTTAGTGCTGACTGAGATAGATTTAGAGCATCAGATGATGTTTAACTGAGCAAACGTACCATGCGATTTATTCATGCGGTGAAAATGTTTTCAGCAGATCCTTCATTGGTGATAATTTTGCTTTCAATATAGCACAATTCTGTTTTGAGCGATATCTCTTGTCATTATTGCGAAAAGTGAATTCGGTTTTGGAGGATGGAGTCATGTGTAGAAGTTCACGCAAGTGAGGAAAGTGGAGTGACCAGAAACGATTCTTTTACATATAGCTCAAGCAGCTCACGACTTCCAGTCTTCGACCAAGTATCCTCTGGATAGCCTAAGAACATCCGTTTGAAGGCGAGTTAAAGTGAGAAGGCGAAACACCCCCTATATAGGGTTGTGCGCTGGGTTTGTGACCCGCCACATAAAAGACATCTTCAATGAAAGATTACCAACTGCCTCTGTGCAGCAAAAAACGCACGTCAAGAAACACAAGGAAGGTTCGACGTCGAAAAACTGAAATCAGAACAGATAGCCGAACGATTTTCTACTCGGTTTGCACTCCTGCTCACTGAGAGCACTCGTCAACAACTCGGTATACGGGAACTGTGGGACGGTATTTTAAGCTCAGCTCCTTACGTATAACTGCAAAATAAATTCAAAATAACAGTTGGTACGACGTGGAGAGCCGTGTCGCAGCGGAGAGAAAACGGACTGCCTACCTATCAACGTTACGATCGACCACAACGCGTGTGGGATGGGATAGATACCGAAAGTTAAAGAGGGAAGTGAGACGCATTCAGACAGAAAAGGAGAGAGGCCGAAATGCGTGAGTATTGACAAGCCGAACGACTGGGGTAATGCTCGAAAATTCTACGAAAAAATGCGGCGACAAACAGAAAGAGAGAAAGAGACCTCTTCGAGCCGTTCGATACCAAACAAGGTTTCAGACAAGACGACTCTCTTTCGAGTGACTTCTTCAATCTACTTCTGGAGAAAATAATTCGAGCTGCAGAACTAAACCGAGAAGATACAATTTTCTATAAGAGTGTACAGCTTCTGGCGTAAGCTGATGATTTTGATATCATTGGCATTAACAACCGCGCCGTTAATTCTGCTTTCTCCGGAATGGATAAGGCAGCGAAGCAAATACGTAGGGTGGTGAACGAGGGCTAGACGAAATATCTCCCGTCATCAAATAAACAGTCATCGCACCCGCGACTAGGCTCCCACGTCACTGATGACAGTCATAACTTCGAAGTTGTAGATAATTTCGTCTATCTTGGAATCAGCATTAACATTAACAACAACCTCGAAATCCAAAGTAGAATAACTCTTGCAGATGCTGCATCGGACTAAATAGGCAATTGGGACGAACAAAACCAAAATCCTATAAGTCACTCATTTTTCCCGTCCTGCTATGGTGCAGAGGCATGGACGATAACAAAATCTGATGAGTCGACGTTACGAGTTTTCGAGAGGAAAGTTCTGCGAAATATTTTTGAATCTTGGCGCGTTGGCCACGGCGAATATCGGACTCGATGAACCGATTAGCTGTATGAGACATACGACGACATTGACATAGTTCAGCGAATTAAGAGACAGCGGCTACGCTGGCTAGGTCATGTCGTCCGAATGGACGATAACACTCCAACACTCTGAAAGTATTCGACACAATACCCGCCGATGGAAGCAGAGGAAGAGGAAACTACTGGAGCGCTGTTGTTAACTCGGCTATAACCGCGTAATCGGTTTCTTATCTTCCATACGGTCCATTTCCAAAAATAGGCCAATAGGCTTATGATACTTTCACATCATGGTTTGAAAACAGTTGAACTAAATCAAATTTATCATATAAAACCATTGAGTTAGGAACGATTGGTTCTTTTGACCTTGCGTAAAACCTCGGGTATTAATTAAGACAAATTAAATCAAGCCAAATCGAATTCATAGCCGTGCGAACAATTCTTCTCGCTCCGCGGTAAACACACAGAAAGAGATTTGCAGTATATTTTCTCTCTGTAACTATAAATAGTATATTATATTATAGTATATGGTACATAATTTAAATCCTGCATTGCTGATGGTATATGAATTGCACCACCGTTCCGCAATTATAATACATATAATTATTTAATTTGTCTCGTAGTTTTCACATAATTATCTGTAAACAGACAGCTGATGTGGTTTCCATGTATCTCGAACTTCGCTTCGATTATTGTTATTCTTTTTTATAAAAGCAGTAAATTTAATTAGCACCATGATTATTTTGCAGAGGTGTAGACAACGAAATTTGGCGAGGGCTAGAAAACATCCAAACGACAGTGCTCTGCAGTTTTAGGTTTTAATCAAAAACAAGCAAGGAGTTCGGTGGCAACCGAACATTTAATACTCTTGCAACTTACAAGAATCAAAGCCAGGGAAATATCTTTAGATGTAAAACCTCAACCAGAGGAGCGGAATCTAAGCAAGTAAGGTGGCATACTTTAAAGGAATTCCTAGTGTAATCTTCTACCTCGTTACAATAACTATTTCTTGATTTCTGTAATGGAAAATGAAAGAAATAGTGGAGTTTAAAATTGTACTATATGGTAGGTAGGCGTGATTTTAGTCCAATTACGGAAAGTGACATAGGAATGTGAGAGGAATGCCACGTACAAAAGTTGGTCAAAATCGGCCGGTCCGGTCCCGAGCTATGTGATTTCACCAAAAAATGAGCGGTGCCACGTCTATCGTCCAATTTTTGCACGGACGAATCAGGGTTATTGGGGGTGGGCCACGTCTTTGCTACGTTTTTTTGCTACTGCGATCCTCTATGCTTACTTTTAGCACTTTATACGTGTTTTGTTAATTGTGTTTTGTGGACGTGGCAGTGGTCCGATTACGCCCATCTACGAAGTCGTAATTTCTTTTGTACTAGGGAATGTGGATACACAGTTTCATAAAAATATTTTTTACTAAAGTTACAAGTTGCACGAGCGGATGGACAAACAACCGACAGTCTCCTCGATTAGGTTTAGGTGCAATCATTGGGTGCACAAAACTATTATACTCTATAGCAACATGTTGCAAGAGTATAATAATTAGTTTTCACTTGTAAAGATGGAGTGGTGAAGAGATATCGAAGTTTTAGAAACCATTGCAGGGGAAGTAGACAGGAGGCAAATAAGGCTCTGTATAAAAGTTATTTCACAGCACTCTATGTTATAGTTCCTTTTCAAATTTAAATACAAAATATGACTCTTATATCTTTTCAAAAGAAGGAAGTTTTACATTTGTATTAAAGATACGCGTTTTATTACTTAAATGCTTCATTGGCTTCAAAGTCTTGCCATTTCTGCAACCATAGTTTTATAGAGCGCACCCATTTCAACTGACGCCCTTTGTTTAATACTTGCTTCAACCATGGTATAAAGGCCAATAACAGCAATTCCTTTCAACAGTTCTCCGTAAACCGTTTCACTTACTTTTACTCACGATGATGCCGTCATTCAAGAGCAGTGAATCCGCACCGACTGTGCCAGATTTTGTAGATATACCATTATTTCAAATAAAATTTATGGGCGCAAAACTTTTCAAATGGACTCCGGATGAACCGAGAAGCAAACTGCAAATAACCTTACTAGGAACATTTTGCGTTTTTGCTACCTTCAATTTCACAAGCATGTTGCTCTTCGTCATCAAGGACGAGTTAGAGACTTCTCTAGATATAACTGAGTTTATACTGTTTTGGGGTTTTGCGCTCAATGCAATGATGAAGGGCGGTACAATGGTCTGTTTTCGACGTGACATCGAATTTGTACTAAAAGGTTTAATTGCCAGACATCCAAAAACGGAGGAAGAACGCGAGGCTTTTCAATTGGTGCCATACTTTCGAACAATAAATGCATCCAATAAATATTTGTCAATATGGCATTTAAGTATAACATTAATATTTGCTCTTCATCCAATGGTGTCATCGTTACTTCGTTATATATGGCGTGACGATACAAATGAAAGTTATGACTTCACGTTTCCCTTCATGATGGCATATTACTATGACACAAATCAACCGTTAACTTATGCCGTTTCATATTTCATACAATGCTGTGGCGCTTTTTATATGTCACTGCTGTTTTTGAGTGGCGATTTATTGCTCATCTCCATGGTACAACTAGTTAATATGCATTTCGGATATTTAATCTATAAAATAGAGAGTTTTCAACCAACCGGTACGGATGCTGATATGAGAACGCTGGGACCGTTGCTGGAATATCACAATGAGATATTGGAGTAAGTTTCCAAAGGCAAACGCAAAAATAATCTTCAAGATACCCTTTTAACATTCGACATTAAGGAAATGTCTTGAAATACCCAAATTGATGTTTTCGTCTCTGACGAAAGTTCGGACTCCGCCGAAAAATTGGAAAACTCTGATCCAAAGTACTTCAAGGCGCAACGGAATTCTTACAAAATGCCGAAAGTTCTCTCTTCTTGATGAGTTAGTACTTAATACTTTTATATTCTTTCAGTTATGCCGAGCGAATCGATGGCACTTTCAGCTTGGCCACATTTCTCAACTATGTCGGCTCATGTTTGGTACTATGTCTCATTGGTCTTCAAATAGTTTTGGGTTCAGAGGCTCTGAGCGTTATTAAATTCATCGGTTTTCTTGTTTCAACCATAGTGCAAGTCTTTTTCGTCTCCTATTTCGGCAATAACCTGAAAGATTTGGTAATTAAAAAAATTAAAAAACATTTATTTTTCAAATGCATATTTAAAACATATCACATTTCGTCGAAACTAAAGAGCACTGGTATAAGTGATGCGTTCTACAATCATCCCTGGTACGATGCAAATTACAAGTACATGCGCATGCTGGTTCTACCCATAGCACGTTCTCAGCGTTATGCTCACTTGACAGCTTTTAAATTCTTCGAAATCTCAATGGATAGTTTTAAGTCGGTAAGACATAAATATATTATACACTGAAATAAGCTACTTTACTTAGATGTATATTCCCTATTTCCACAGCTCTGTACAACTTCTTATCAATTTTTTACACTTCTGCGGACAAGCATGGAAGAAGAGGATAGTTAGATGCATAGAAGTTAAGCGGAATTTATTCTGGGTAATCGCAGAGATATTTTTAAAATAGTAATTTCGAAAAATATATGTACCTATTATTTCTGAAAGTTGTGAGGTACCGGGCATATACTGAAATGAATTTTATGAAAGATAGTAACTTCTTTAATGTTGATAAAGTTTTGCTGCATTCGTTTTATAAGAGAGCCTGGAAAATTAAAGAAACCCGAGTTATTCCTTGATCTTTATTATAATAAGTTGATGTCTTTGATCAGATTATGATAGGATTTGTTTATAAAATATTCTGTTTAAATTGCAGAACAGACAGAATAAAAAGCAATTATAGCAATTCGCACGGAAGTTTATATTTTTGGTATATTCAATGAGAGTCAACCGGAAAATAAAAAATTTATTTTTGGAATATATTGGACTGGACTGATTTAATATATTTTTGAGAATATGTTTCCACACAATTTCACACATTGACTGATATATTTGGCATAGAAGAATACAGAGGTATTACTCATTAGTCATACATCTGTATATCTAGGAAAGCATTTTCACTTATATCCTTAGCTATCCTTCATATTGACAAAAGTACACACTGGGTGTCCTAAAATTACAATAAGGTATATGTCGTCTACTTTAGAGGAAGTATTCATTGGATTTGTTTCATTTACCGACTAACGGAAATCTCAGTATTAAGTCGTTGAACCGGCAGATTCTCATATTCGATAGCTCAGAGCTTTTAAAATTGTGGTCCTTTTTCGAACATTTTTTACATGAGAACCGCTATACCTTGACAATATTGGCTTATAGTTTTATTCGGATATTTTCACTGGAGATTGACGCAATTTAGTAATGTGTTACATGGAATGTTGACCTTGTTGTAGTCCAATTCCATGTATTTTCAAACGGGGATATGAGAAGTTTATATAATGTTATGTAATGAATTCGGTAGAAATGAGTTGAGTAGTTGAGACATAAAAGCGTGGCGGCCGGCGTTCGCGGTAAAATTGATTGCTTTAGAGGCATTGTTATTATAAATTTTATTTTTTATTTTTGCAAAATGAACTCAGTGGTATGCAACCTGATCAAGTTAAGAATGATATACCAATTTGTCAAAGCTTGGACGTGGAAGGATATTTTTTAGAGACATTTGTAGAAAATTTCCAAGCTTATTATGAAAAAGCTGAATGGGGATCTCTTTGTTGGTCCCGAAATACGCCAATACATGAAAGGTACAGATTTAATCAAAGTTATGTATGTATGTTCCGTTAAGGGTAGCTCGGAAAAGTTTTGTGTTGAGAGTCGAAAATTTTTTAGGTAAACAAGTACCAAATGGTGAAAAAATTGTCCAAAATATCTTGTTGTATCAAGTTAGTTTATATTCGCAATCATTTGGATATGTTTACGGTTAATTTAGACAATTATAGTTAGAAACAGAGTGCTGTACCTCTTGAATCAAAAATGATAGAATAATTGGATCAGGGTTGATGGGATCGTTCCATTATCACAGGTTACTGCTGATCCTTAAAAAATATTGTTAACTAGAGAATTGTAAAGGAAGTACTCATAAAATACGCTTAATTACGATATGATATACGTTTTCGACATATTTCTCTCTATTTACTTTGATGCTCCATGCTATTTTGTTTCATGTTTTCTGTATTTTGTTATGTAAAATGAAAATAAAGACAATAAAGTAAACGAGAGAGAGAGCGTATCCAAAACTGTTCTTATATATAAGACAAGAGAATCATTGTAGACCAGTGTTATTAGTCCAAAAATATTATTTGCAAGTACCAAAGGCCTGAGTTCGGGTACAAGCGAACATTTTATACTCTTGCAACTTTCATTAATCAAAGCCAGGGAAATACCTCACGATGTAAAACGTTAACTAGAGGATCGGAATCTAAGCAATTTTATATAGCATACACCATATATAACTTATGCACTGACCTACATATATCGGGTGATTTTTTAAGAGCTTGATACTTTTTTTAAAAAAAAAACGCATAAAATTTGCAAAATCTCATCGGTTCTTTATTTGAAACGTTAGATTGGTTCATGACATTTACTTTTTGAAGATAATTTCATTTAAATGTTGACCGCGGCTGCGTCTTAGGTGGTCCATTCGGAAAGTCCAATTTTGGGCAACTTTTTCGAGCATTTCGGCCGGAATAGCCCGAATTTCTTCGGAAATGTTGTCTTCCAAAGCTGGAATAGTTGCTGGCTTATTTCTGTAGACTTTAGACTTGACGTAGCCCCACAAAAAATAGTCTAAAGGCGTTAAATCGCATGATCTTGGTGGCCAACTTAGTAATTTCAGTAATTTTGAACAGTACCGTTATATGGGGAGTGAGCGGGGTTTTCACCCGATTTCATCCATTTTCACACTATCAGTAGTAGTTCTTGTAATATTCATGCTGGGCGAATTCGGTTGTATTAGCTTTAGTAGTTTTAGAGAAATCGAATCCACTTTTTCAAAATTTTTACCCACTGATGCCCCTTGCTACTGCGATCTCCTGTGCCAATTTACAGTTTTATATCTTAATTTAGTGCTCAGTTATGACACTTTAAGTATTTTCGGTTAATGGCGATTTGTGTGCGTGACAGTCCTCCGATTACGCCCATCCCATACCTGCATACCAAGTTTCATCAAGATAACTTAATTTTTGCTCAAGTTACAGCTTGCACGGACGGACACGGACGGACAAACAGAGAGTAAAGCGGATTTCAACTTTACTCGTCACCCTGATCATTTATATATATAACCCTATATCTATCTCGTTTTGTTTTATGTGATACGTACAACTTTAGGTAAACAAACTTATAATACTCTGTAGCAAATGATTGCAAGAGTATAACATGTAAGGAAGGGCTAAGTTCGGGTGTCACCGAACATTTTATACTCTCGCATGGTAAAGTGATAATCGAGATTTCATTATACGTCATTTACATATTTTTCAAATACCGTATTTTTTTAAAGTTTTATTCCGCTATCATCATTGGTTCCTAATGTTTATACTCGTATTATACAGAGAAGGCATCAGATGGAATTCAAAATAGCTTTATATTGGAAGAAGGCGTGGTTGTGAACCGATTTCACCTATATTTCGTACATGTCATCAGGGTGTTAAGAAAACATTATATACCGAATTTCATTGAAATCGGTCTAGTAGTTCCTGAGATATGGTTCTTGGTCCATAAGTGGGCGGCGCCACGCCCATTTTCAATTTTTAAAAAAAGCCTGGGGCAGCTTCCTTCTGCCACTTCTTCCGTAAAATTTAGTGTTTCTGACGTTTTTTGTTAGTCGGTTAACGCACTTTTAGTGATTTTGAACATAACCTTTGTATGGGAGGTGGGCGTGGTTATTATCCGATTTCTCCATTGAACTGTATATGGAAATGCCTGAAGAAAACGACTCTGTAGAGTTTGGTTGACATAGCTATAATAGTTTCCGATATATGTACAAAAAACTTAGTAGGGGGCGGGGCCACGCCCACTTTTCCAAAAAAATTACTTCCAAATATGTCCCTCCCTAATGCGATCCTTTGTGCCAAATTTCACTTTAATATCTTTATTTATGGCTTAGTTATGACACTTTATAGGTTTTCGGTTTCCGCCATTTTGTGGGCGTGGCAGTGGGCCGATTTTGCCCATCTTCGAACTTAACCTTCTTATGGAGCCAAGGAATACGTGTACCAAGTTTCATCATGATATCTCAATTTTTACTCAAGTTACAGCTTGCACGGACGGACGGACAGACGGACGGACAGACGGACGGACAGACGGACAGACAGACAGACATCCGGATTTCGACTTTACTCGTCGCCCTGATCACTTTGGTATATATAACCCTATATCTGACTCTTTTAGTTTTAGGACTTACAAACAACCGTTATGTGAACAAAACTATAATACTCTCGTTAGCAACATTGTTGCGAGAGTATAAAAACGACTAGTAGGAGTAGTGATTAATCTTTCATACGTATAAGTTCCAGTTACGCTTTGGAACACAAAATCCTTATGATATTCTCATATCTTCAGCTTCCAAAATTGAGCTACGTATTAATAATTTGAATTACCCCTAATTCGCAATGAGGCCATTTTTAAACACATGGTTCAATTAAGAAACCGCAGAACACTTCTTACATCGATAACAATATTTTCTTACTTTCTTTACTTACTATTTGAGACCTCTTTCTATTTTTTAACAACAGTATTGCAAATTATATCAAATTATCTTATTACAAATTATATTATGTAAATATTATCATTTTACCGGTCCCTAATAATTATATAATGATTTAATTTGTCTGACAATATTGAGATAATTATTTAAAAACAAACAGCTGATGTGATTTCCATGTCTCTCCAAATGAACTTCGATTAAACACATTATATTTTATAAAAACGGTCAAATTATTTCGCTTCATAATTACTTTGCAGTGGCGTAGACGAAAAGAGATAGGGGGCTAGAAAACCCATTATGGTGAAGTACAAGTACCGTAGTCACCAGACTTAAAGAAAGTAGTTTCGAGAACAACATGCTGAAGCCAACTGACCCAAACTCTTTGACATCAAAACGGAGTGGATAAGGTAGAACCTATGCATTCATTATTAGTTGATTGATTTAAGCTATTCTAACCCTTTAACAGAAGTTTTCCTACGAGAACAGCTTCAAACTGTTAATAAAAAATATTTCTTTTTATAATATTAGGTAGTCGAAAAAGTCTTTTCGTATTTCTAATCAAACTTCAACTTTTTTTATATTTATACTAATAAATAAATAAAGAAATATGTAAAATTTCGGTCGACCACTTTTTGCATTCTTCCCTTTTTTATACAAAAATTTCAAAATATAGCAAATTTCTTCATTATTTTCACTCATTTTTGAACAGCTGTAACTTTTTTTCAACTGCCACGAATCTAATTTACTTTGGTTAAATGAAGCTTAAAATCTCACCTTTCCAACACTATATGGTATGATGGTATGCAATTGGTAGCACTGGAAATATACGACTGCAACGACAACTATTGACAAAATACGCAAAGACTTATTTTTTTGACTACCCAATATTTGGCAAAGGTAACTATATCCAGATTTCGAATGCATAAGACATCGCAAACTACTAAATGGATATCAAAAAACTATATAGATAACGGATATTTGATATTAATATCGCCATTAAAAAAGTAATTCTCTATAATGTCTTATTTTGCCTTAAAGAGTATTCGAATAATATGTACATATATAATTATATACAACATTATATGCTGAAAAGTGTAGCTGAAATAACTAAAATAAATCATATTTGCCTTTAATTCCACATTTCCTTCAAACGGCGCCTTTTGCTGCGTGCTTTCCTCCTACATGTATAAAAGCCTTTTCTGCCGTTTACTTTCAACAATTCTCAAGAGTCTCTAAGTTTTAATCACAATGACGCCGATATTCAAAAGCAGTGAATTCGTACCAACTGTACCGGATTTTGTCCATATACCATTTTTTCTAATAAAATGTTTGGGTGTAAAACTTTTCAAATGGACACCGGATGAGCCAATAACTAAACTACAAATAACACTACTGGCATTATTCACGGTTTTTTCGATCTTCAATTTTACAAGCATGTTGCTCTACGTCGTCTACGAAGATTTGGAGACCTTACTGGATATAACTGAGTTTGTTTTATTTTGGGGATTCGCGCTGAATGCTCTGATGAAGGGCATTTCGATGGTCTGTTTTCGACGCGAAATCGAGTCTATACTTAAGGGCTTAATTGCCAAACATCCAAAAACGGCGGAAGAGCGTGCGACTTACCAATTGGTGCCATACTTCAGAACAATTAATATATCCAATAAATATTTGTCAATATGGCATTTAAGTATAACATCAATATTTGTTGTTCATCCATTCATAGCATCGATACATGATTATGTAAGCCGTGAGGATAAAAATAAAAGTTTTGACTTCACTTTACCCTTCATGATGACCTATTTCTATGATATAAATCAACCGTTAGCGTATGCGGTTTCATATTTCCTACAATGCTGTGGGGCATTCCATGTGTCACTATTATTTCTGAGTGGCGATTTATTGCTCATCTCCATGGTACAACTAGTTAATATGCATTTCGGATATTTGATCTATAAAATAGAGAGTTTTCAACCAACCGGTACGGATGCTGATATGAAAGTGCTCGGACCTTTGATGGTATATCACAATGAGATGTTGAAGTAAGTACATTTATAAACGAAATTTTATTAAATTGGATGATGCTCAAGAGCCCGTTTCATTAACGATTTTAGTAGCTTTGGATAACAGTATTTAGAGGACACAATTGCCACATGATCTAACTAAGAGCTGTGAATAAGATTTTTCTTTGAAAATATTCAAAAATTTACAAAAGTCACACGGGCAGATGATCTAAGGATACTATATATATAATATATATACACATGTATGTGTCTTGGTCAATTCGCAACCCGAACAATTTTAGCTATATTTAAATAAAAATTACTATTTAACAACCGATTGTAAATATTAGTTTGTAAGCCGGACTGTCAATTGATCAGTGAACTATGTAGTTTCCATCGAAAAAATTAAAATTTTACGAACAAGTTTTAGTGTACGGTTCCTCCATTTGATATCTACTATTTCCAAAATGTTGAAAGCTCTGCTTTTTTCTATTAGTTATAGTTGTTTTCTTGCATATTCTTTCAGTTATGCTGAGCGAATCGATAACACTTTCGGCTTGGCCACACTTCTCAACTATGTCGGCTCATGTTTGGTACTTTGCCTTATTTGTCTTCAAATAGCGATGGGCTCGGAGGCTGTGATCGTCATTAAGTTTATCGGTTTTCTTGTTTCAACTATAGTGCAGGTCTTTTTCGTCTCCTATTTCGGCAATAATCTTAAAGATTTGGTAATTTGAAAAAAAAAAATCCAAAAAAATGCAGTTTTGAAATTTATATTCAAAACTTATCGTATTTCATTTGAAACAAAGAGTACTGGTATAAGTGATGCGTTCTACAATCATCCCTGGTACGATGCCAATTACAAGTATATGCGAATGCTAGTTCTACCCATAGCACGTGCTCAGCGTTATGCGCGCTTGACGGCTTTTAAATTCTTCGAGATATCAATGGATAGTTTTAAGTCGGTAGGACATATGTCATAGATTACGGTAAGATTCCACAGATACATTATACATATTATATTTTTACAGCTCTGTACCACATCATACCAATTTTATACACTATTGCGGACAAGCATTGAGGAAGAGGATGTTTAAATTAAACGATGGTTGGCGGAAGTTTTTATTGGTAATCTTAAATATACTTTATAAATAATAATTTAACAGGCAAACCTAGATGGTGTGCATAAATGGTAACAAATATTAAACATGAGAAACATTTGTTTTCTTAGGTTTAAAATAGCTGCATACATTCTGCTTTACTTTTCTAAGGATTGACTTCACTTTGCTTGGACAAATTCAATGGAATGGATCAACATAGTGAAGCATCCACGTCTACTTTTGTCTATAATTTCGGTGTCATCGATTTTTAAAGTCATTTACTCTGTCGTTCCAGAGTTTTATTCGTAGCAAAACTCCAATTTTTCGTTACTAATTCTATTATATCTTCTTAAAGCCCAGTTTAAGATGAGCACCTAATTTTACAAAGTTTATTCTATTTTGTTCAAAGCTTTAATATACTTTTAGCGCGTAATTGCAACTCTTTAAGTCTAGTATGTGTCCTTGCACATGAAAAGTTACCATTTCATGTTCTTCAATTATTGCTCATATTACTTCATTGTATAGATTAGGGTGTCAACAGAAATTAAATTTTTATAACAGAATATTGCCTTGGTCACAGTCGTCGAGTGTACTAAGTTTCTTAGGAGATTCTGTACAGTTTTCCTCTATCGTTTCTTGTCTACCCTCCATGGATAGAGATTGTATTGTTTAGGAAATCGGAGGTTTGAAACCTTTGAAGATTTCATCGGCGCTGCCCTTAAATCATTTAATGCACATATCTTCCAAACCGCTTAAAGTTACAGCAATCAAACTGACTGAGAGGAAGTTATTTTATCTACTATACAAATCAAGTATATATAAAGTTATCAGAGTAAAATTTTCCACTCATGACGCCCTCAATGTGTAAAAACAGGTCAACAATTCCCTTAGACCAATATACATACGTATGTGCATAATAAAAATATTTTTGAACCTCCAGTTGTCTTTATAACACATCTATGGTTCAATATGTAAGAAGTCTTAATGTAATGTAGAAATAAACCCTTTCTAATAACAGTGTGTCCTCTTTCTTTTAATGAATGAATCACGGCGAAACTCTCCAGAGTTTGATATAAAGTTTTACCAAACCCTGAAGGGGTTCTGATAAATACAGATAACCTCTAATACTTTAGATTGACCGAAAACCGAGAATGTGAGTTTCACAGAGTTGTAGTACAGATTTCTAATCTCAACACGATGGTTGTGGCACTACGATAGACAAAGTTATTGACACATACATAAAAAGATGTTCTATAAAATGTGCACCAAACTCCATAGAAACGTCTTTGGCACTTTGTTTTCAACTTTGTACCAAAGCATGAGATTAGATTCAAAAATTTTTTCAAGTACCGCCCTAATATACAAACATATAAATTCCTATATTTTTCACTCATATTTTATGGCTTTGTAATTATTTCCGCTTTTTCATACTTTAGTCATTGTTCATTGTCCGAGAGTACATTACGTAAACCCTTCAGCTATGTCGCAAATCCCTTTTGTATGACCATAACGGTATTTGCTGTAACCACACCGTCTATTATGTCTGCATAATTTGTACCTACAATTAAAAAACTTTTTATATTTATTTAGCGGCTAAAACAGCCTAGAGCACGAAGAGCCAACCGAGCGGCCGCCATTTGTCCACTAACTGCCACACGCTGCCACATGCCGTAATACGTTAATATCAGTGACCATAAAAGCGATGTTGTCATCCATCAAAAGCGACTGTGGGGTACTTTGGATCGGTGTGTATACTATATGTGTGGGTGCCATGGTGCGATAATAAAGGGACAACGGCGCGCGTAATGCTCATAAAGACACCGAATAAAGTATTCTAAAGCACCACAACAACAACAATAATAACAATCAAGAAAACAAAATTCAGCAAGATTATGATATAAAGTGCGAGATATAAAAATAAGCAACAACAAAATTATGGCTTAACTATGTATGTTCCCAAAAATTCATGTTTGTCTTGCCTTTTCTTGGACATTTTTCGGTCATACGCGTTAACATACCCATTTTGCGGTCTTATTGTTGCTGTTATTATTGCATTTTGTTTTTGGTTTTTTGTTTTGCATTATTTCTCCATAACTCCAAAAACAAAAACCAAGCGAAAGCGAAAAGTCCTGCGAATTACAAAACCAACGAAATAATTGTATGCGACATTCTTTCGGTTTCACGCTTTGGGAAATTATGCAAATTCTTTTTTATGCTTGAAATGTTGCCGCGTATAAAGCGTAGCAGCTCATACTCTCATTTCGGTAATAAACATAGAGAAAATTAAAGAATAACTTGCATATTTTGAATGTGTGCACCCGAGTGTAACAAGGACATGAAAAATACTCTCTTATATACGAGTCTATGTGGGTTTGTCTGAGTCAAAAAATGTTATATAAAATGTGAGTACTTTTTCTATAGAAATAAAGTTGAAGATTAATAGAAACCTTGTAGACAATTTTTGGTAATTATTTGGCTGAAATTTTAAGATCGAGAGTTTGAGAATATATGCTGTATCAAAATTGTACATTAAATTAAGGGACTATGAATTCTCAATGCTACTCTTACCACAACGTCTTGATAATTTTGTCATTTTTTGTGGAAACAGTTAACCCAAAGAGTTGAAAGTTCAGTAAGTCGACGGTTCTAATCGTGCCCGAGCCATAATCTTAAACCAGTAAAACAAAATCGATTCTGAACTGAAAAAAAATCTATCGTTGAGTCATCAGCACTCCACTCAACTGTGTTCAATTTGGATAAATTTGACTTGTGTTACCCTGCAACTCAAATATCTCACTCTAACATCATATACCATGTTCGGACCGACATTGAAAACATTTTGAAAACACATTTGTATGTTGTGGAATCTAAGTCGTTCGGACCGATAATGTGTGTTTTCGATGAGTTTTCATTGACAACTATCAATAGCGGCATTCTCTTGCTCTTGCAAGATTGTACGATGACACAAAATGCAAAAATCCTATACCGAAATATGCAAGGCCAAGAGAGCACCCATTGCAGAATGTAGTGATATATGACGGCACAAAAATAAACGTGGGTTTTGGTCTGACATATTTAAAGCCATTGCAAATAATTTTCTGCGTGTGTTTTTTGTTGTGCCGTTGCACCAAGAGGAAAATTCTGCAATTTCTGCACCGTGCAAGGTTTTGCAAGAGCAAGAGAATCCCCCTAATATGAGAATATCAAGCGACAGCTGTTTTTGTTTATGGAATGTAAACAAATATCAAGTGACAATTTAGGGCCGGCAAAATATGTCTTCCAAAAGCATCGATTAAACTAGAGCAGGCACCGATTATAATGAGTGGAATGTTAGTTTTCAAGTAGTTTCATGGACGAAAACACAAGTTTTCGTGCGAAAACCAGTTTATAGTTACAATTAGAACTCCAATCTACTTAATGCTCTGTTTGAAAGTAGTAGTTGAATTTCAGGTTTCATGTTTTGTGGATAGCAAGTGGTTAAAATAGATACATATAAATCCCATTTAGCTAAAATTACTTATGTGCCACAGTAAGTTGGGTTCCCATTTCATTAATATGGGAATGTCAATACTGGCTAGCGTACCTGTGATGACACCAAGTTGATGGTAGTTGTTATTTACATCGTTAAAGGAAAATGTATAAAGTGTCATAATAAGCACTAAATTAAGAATTATAACTGTAATTTGGCACAGAAGATCGCAGCAGCAAGAAGCACCTGTGGGCTAGAAATTAAAAATGAAGTGGGCGTGGCCCCGTACTCTAATATATTTAAAGTACATAATCGTTCAAGCCAAAATAACCAAATTCGCTCAAGATAAATCCCTTGGATAGTGGATGATAGAACTAGTATTAGGATTTTCGGACACCCGGCTGTTATTGGTGATTGAATGTCAGAAACTTCTATCATTTTAATTGCTTGCAAAATATATATAAAATCGAGTCAATACTATCTCCTAGTACTGTATATAATTATTTTCTAATATAAAATTATCAAAATGGCGGTCTTTGATAAAAATTCCGTTCCTTAAGGTATTTCCTGGCTTTGGTCATGGCTAGTTTAAAAAATCTTGGATATCTTAAATACTATAGTTTAATATCAAAAATATAATATCTATTGAATTACCCAAATAAATCAGTCCATCCGCCATCAGGCGCAACGTCTTTGCCGAATATTTTGCGGAATGATTTTGGTGTGCGAGTTTACAAAAATCAACTCGTACAAGAATTGAAGCCGGACGGACAACAAGCGCGTCCCATGTTCGTGAATGGTCCTAAAATGAGATGGCGACCGATAACGACTTTACCGGGAACTAGTTCAACGATGAAGCTCACTTTTCGCTGAGCCGGTAAAATATTAATCAAAGTTTTCGTATTTGGAGTAATGATTATCCTCAATCCATTGTTTAGTCGCCTTTAAATCCTCAAAAGGTCACAGTTTGGTGTGCTCTATAGTCTCAGGAAATCATTGGTCCATATTTCTTTAAAAATTAATCCGGCCATAATGTCATATTCAATGGGGAACGATATAGAGCCATGATTAACGACTTTTTCGTAGCTTTTCTTCCAACAATTCCAATTTATGGGAGGAAACTTTTGATGAGCGCACTATGGCGCGTCGTAGGCCGAAGCGTGGCCTTCAAGATCTTGCGATTTAACGCCACTGGATTATTTTTTGTGGAGTTATTTGAAGTTGCTTGTCTACGCAGATAAGCCTGAGGCAATTACGACTTGGAAGAGAATTATTGCAGGAAGTGGTCGAAAATTGGGCCTCGCGGCATAAACATACATACAAGCTTATGCATTCAAAGCCTCTAGTAAATTATAGCTGTAGCTTTATAAGACATTTTCGCGAAATTTATATTTCTTTCCTTCTCCCTTTCTGCGAAAATGTATATACAAGAGTTTTCCAAAGTAAACAAGACTTAAAAAAAACAGAACAAATGGTTGTTCGGCAAAATCAATTTATTTTATTCCAAATAGTCTCCTTCTGCTTCAAAATAGTTTTTTTCACTGTCCAAGAGCATGTTGAACGAGTGTTTAGCTCGTTGGCCGGTATGGCCGCCAGTATGCCGGTGCAAGCCTTTTGAATGGCCTCTGCGTCTGCAAAACGCTTTCCATTCATGGGCCAATACATTTTTCCGAAAAGAAAGAAGTCGCACGGTGCCATATCAGGTGAATACGGCGAGTGGTAAATGGTTAAAATGTAATTTTTGGTCAAATAATCAGTCACAAGCGTCGATCGATGAGACGGCGCATTATCGTTCAAAAAACGCCAGCTTTCATCTTCGCGATATTCGGCCGTTTCGTCACCAGTCAGAATATTCTAAAGAACGTTTTTGTCCTATTTGCCCTCTTTAATGATGCCCTTCGAATGTTGAATTCTGAGAAATTCTTGGTCGTCAGTCAATTTGTGCAGAACAAACCATGCACACACCTTTCGTAAGCCCAAATGTTCGTTCAAAATGCGATAAATCAATGTTTTGGAGGTGCTCAATTCCATTTCCATGAATTTCAATGATGATTTCGGCTGATTTTTGATGAATTGACGTAGGTGATCACGGATTTTGTTTGGCCCACATATTGATAGTCATTTATGTCCTCACGACCACTTTGAAAACGTTGAAACCACTCGTGCACTCTGCTACGGGATAGGCAATCATCGCCATAAATTTGTTTCATCAATTGAAACGTTTGCGGTGAAAGTTTAACCAATTTTAAAACAAAATTTAATGTTGGCTCTTTGTTCGAAGCTCATTTTCGCACCGATAACACAAACATACTGACACGTAAAATGCAATAACTTCACTTCCAATCAATGAAATGTCATGCAATTCTCACTGGACAATCGATAATGATAACAGATTCTAACACACCAGTGGACATATATATGGCGCCACCAGGGGGCGCTAGATTCAAAAAGTCCTGTTTACTTTGTAACGCCCCTTGTATTAATAATTTTTTAAGGCTTTCAGCGACCAAATGATACAAAGTGGTTATATAAATCAAATTAATTGAAATGAAAGTTGTCACTACAGTTTAGGAAACAAATTATTTGCAAAGCCAAATGACGACAACTAATCAAAGCTAATTAATGGCTATTAATAACACTAGTTTACAGCCATTTTAAGACTGTGATGTTAGAGGCTGTTTCTTGCTAAAAATTTCTTAACACATATGTTTTTTTGTGTTGTAGTCAAGGAGTGTAGGTGACAAACCACCACCATTTATTAAAATGACAAAAATAGCTATTCCTGATGAAACAATAATGAACTCAAATTCGTAATCAGGACACGTCAAATACAAAAACCTCTTGGTGCATCAGTCGCAAACCTTTCTTTAAAATTTGTTGAGTAGTGTAATTGAAATATTTTACGGCGATGAGTAAACATTGTCCTAGTAACGGTTTTAGAAGCAAACAATAAAATATTAATTATTCAACTTTTTTATGGCATATTTTACTCGGGGCTTTAAGAATTTAATCTCCTTGGGTACACTGGGACATAGCAGCAAACAGGATATAACATTTTGTTATTCATATGTATTTTAAGAAAATCACTTGTTCGTCCTTAATAAATTGACAAACTCGCACAGAATTTAAAAGGATTAGAAAGTTGACTAACGCTATACAACACAGCTAATTGCTTAATTTATACTGATAATAGGGGATGCGATGACAATTCCAAAAAAAAATACCATTGATTGTCAAGAGAAACGTTATTCAAAAAAAAAAAAATTATTGAAATTTATTTCGTGAAAACGTTATGTGTGCACAAAGTGGGATTTTTTACGATTGCTATGCTAAAACATTTTAATGAAAGTCATATATCTTTATTTCAAAGATTTAAATGAGGACAACTTTTCAAACAACAGTTGCGATGTTTTGTAAACTTTATCTTAAAGCAACGGATATGTGGTGCTGTTAGATGCTGGATGTACTCTGTTGAGTGGCAAAAGAGAGGTTTGCCGCACGCACATATTCTTCTTTGGATGGTGGATGGTGGTTACACCAAATCAAATTGATAAAATCATTTCTGCTGAAATTCCTGATCCAGAGATGGAAGCAATATTCTACGAAACCAATATGGTTCATGTACCTTACGGATACCACAATACCACTTCGGTTTGTATGTCTGACAATAAATGTACGAAACACTATCCAGGTGGTTTTCTTTCGGAAACACAAACTAGAAATGATGGATATCCAATGTATCAGCGTCGCTCACCAGATGACAATGGCAGAACATTTAGCATTCAATTTAGAGGCGTGAATATCGAAGTTAACAACACATCGAAGTCGACAACATATGGATCGTACCATATTCGCCACTGTTGTCTAATTCACATTCAAAAGTCATATCATTGTTGCGTATTGCAGTTTGGTGTAATCGATAAAATACGTGTGTAAATACGTCACCAAAGGAAGCAACATGGCGGTTACTGATCTTGAATGATACGGTCGATACGTGAACTGCAATAAAGCGCTTTGTAGGATATTTACTTTTGCGATTCATGAACGTTTTCCGACTGTTGTGCGTCTCGCAGTTAATTTGGAGAGTGACCAAATAGTCTGTTTCAACACAGAGAA